>NC_139346.1:149628908-149756408 GCF_055883805.1 Amblyomma maculatum | reverse complement strand
CGTCAGAAAACGATATAGTCTAAACTAGTGGGCTCGTTAACTAATATTTGATAATACCGTTTCACACAATACAGTTAGTCAACTAGATCTACTTATAAATTTTTGACCAGCCATTATTATTAGATCGTATTAACTTTGGCTTTACACATTTTTGCCATCCCGCGTCAAAATACGCATGCATTCATAAAAACTATCCTATTAAGCACCTACCCCGCGCCGTCATTTAAGGTGAGAAGTTTCATGCCGCCTTCTTTGACCAACTGCGATACGGTTCTTTCCACTACTTATTGCTTCAGCCATCGCGGAACAGAGTAGGGGCGTCGCACTGGCGCCATTGATTGGCGCATATAAGGCAGTGCTTATAGAGCGCTGGTATTGTAAAAGCGCGTCTTTTGGTGCCAAATAGGCAAAAAAGCATTGCCCTGAAAGTAATCGCCTTTTTGAGATTCTAAAAATCATTACATCTATTAGTGATACTTGGCTACCAATTTATATCTAACTCTATACACCTAAATGTGTATTTATAACGTAATTATGAGAAGTTAGCAAAATGTTTACTATTTAAAATTCGTTAAAATTTTCTGATGTGCGCCACGCCACCACTGGTATAATTGTGCAGCAGACATGCTTCAAAAAGTCTGTTTTAAAAATCAGTGATGGGCTTCTTTGAAACACCTGGCATGTTTCAAATGTATATTGCTTACTTACGTCACACTCATCCCGTACTTTCACTTTTATATTCCACAGTGTTTTATGAGTAAATAACTTCTGCCCTATCAACTTCTGACAAAGTATATAACCGATTTTCTGTGCCTTCTTTATATTTAATTAGTAAATTAAATTCTTGCACGAATGTATTCACTACTAAAACAATTTTATATGGTCTTTCAGTGGTCTTAATGCTAAGCTGTAGCAGCACACTCCTTGGGGTGCACTACGGATATGTTGAATGTGTACTTTAAGAGTATGTTCTTCATCGAATAACCTAGCTTGGAACATATCGCACTTCTATAAACTCCAGCTTGGCAGCACCCACTAATATATGTAACTTTTCTTTTGTTAACCGTTTACAGCACATTACAAACCACACTGATAGTATATAAAATCCTTTGTGCAGGTTCTGTGCCTGTTTGCTCTGCTGGGCAATGCCCTCGCCGTGTACGTTCCCACGTACGGCGTTCCGGTAGCCGGTTACCCCACTATACCCGCTGTGGCGACTGTGCACACCGCCCCCGTCGCTGCCGCCGCTGTCCACAGCGTGGTGCCGGTGACTCCTACAGTGCACAATGTGGCTACCCCGTTCGGCTACCGCACCACGGGCGTCAGCTACAGCCACCGGGTGGACGCCCACCCTGTGCGCGTCCGCTACGTGTACGGCCTCAGCCCCTACGGCCTCAGCTACGGCTACGGATTGGGCGCTTACGGATATCCTATCCTAAAGAAGTGGTAAGAGTTCAGATGAGGGTCACTTAAATTTTCCGAGCTCGTGCTTTTCAAACAACCAAAGTTCGCGTGCACTAGACAACCTGTCAGCACACATTGGCATAACCGTGATTGAAACCTTACAGCTCACGTTACTTGCCCGGGTATTCTGTGAACGTATCAGCCTATGTATGAAGATGATGCCGCAGAAGAGCACATATTTTTATCAATGGAAATTTAGCGTTTCAATTTGGGAGAAAAGCCGAGGTTATTTTTTATTCAAAATTGCTTATAAAACTCCGCTAAAGCGTAGAGGTCACCCACATTCGCACTCTTCATATGTTGGAGGCCAGGCCAAGCCCGTATCATTTCTCCTGTTCCTCCCCTCCAAAACTACGGCTATCCCTAAAACTGCTATCATAATCCTCAATGTGCTTTCTTATACCTGCCTCTTTTTCGCAGAATGGCGGTCTGCTGACGGAGAAACAACGATCAAGCCTTGAAGAATGACGATCACCGACGACGATACATCAAGATGTTCATGTTTTTGATGGGCACTTATTTCGTCTCCACGGAGACGGCAAATAAATATTAAGAAAGCCGAAATCAGTTGTTTCTTCTTGCTGCGAGCTCAGCAGCTCATGCATCTTTTTTAGACATTCTGGCTTACAATGCGGTAAAAGAGCGATGGCGAATGCCGCATAGCCTACGCTCTCTGCGGGCACCCATTCCCAAGTGGAAAGGCTTCAGAGCAGCAGATGTCACTTTCTTAAACACCCCTGCTGTCTTAATGGCTCGGAACTGGCTGTATATTCAGAAACACTGGGCAGGTTTCGCCTTTTGAAATCTTCTTGGCGATCGCAAAGTAACGGTCCCGCGCATCCACTCAGTGCAGAGCTCGACTACTGCTCTGCTCCTGGGTCTGAGAGTTGGCGGTGACAGCCTAAAAATGGATAGCGTTGCCAAACTTCAGACGCGTAAGATTCGTTGATATGGATATGAAAACTACTCATTTTCGCACGCATAGTGATTTCCATCATACCGGTCAATCTCCATGTCATACTCGCCAACGAGAAATGATGCTAAAAGTAGTACGAATTAAGGATGTCGAGAAAATTCACTACCAAGCTGTTCTGCACAAAGCAGTAAGAATGTAAAAATGTCAACTAACGGAAAGGCACAGTAATTATATTTTATTTATTAACTTGCTTTTATATTGAAGTGAAACCTAGATTTGGCTTCTGGCAATCCTACCTCACTCGATCGAAATTACTCGCAAATTGTCAAATGCAGGCGAATTTAATGTCTACAGACTGTTTAGCCTGAACCAGTGCACTATAAGTGCCGTAGTCACAAAACCAGGTAAGACACAGTGCATTCTAACTCGTAAAATGCGGCATGAAATCCCAGTGCGGTTTCCTGCTGGTCAAGCTGTAATCTAAGTTGGCACCATATGTGCGTGCGATCACAATGTACCCTAAAGATGAAATCATTCTCACAATTTGAATCTCCGTCAATAGGTATGTTCGATGAAACAGATCGCAACGCATGTGTTCTTGCGTGATTTGTGATTGTTACTGAAGGAATACTTACAATGCCACGAATCAGTTTGTAAGTCAAACTTCAACAAGCTAATTCCTGGACTGTGTTGGAGCTGAATATTTAGCAGTAGATACGAACTGAAACATATAGCTGAAACAAATTGACGCAATGTTGCATTTTGAGTTGCTTCAACTGAATGGGGCTAGTTAGATCATTTACGACATACAGTGTGACTTCATAAATGATTCATAAAATCTGGAGCTTGGGGACAATAGCAATTTTAATATCTCAAATTTGCTGTGAGAGCCCGAGTGCCATAACAGCTCCGAGCTGAGGTATGTGCCAAAAACATTTTGCTTGCTTAGTACTTTTTAATACTCTGTCATTAAATATGACGTTTTTTCTTCCTTTTAACGTTTTTTTGAAACAAACACTACAGAATTACTTTGTATTTGCCAAAGAATTGCTAATCTTTAACATTCCGAGCGATATTTTAAAGATCTGTTTCTCTAGCTACTAAATTACATTTCACTGTTCATCGATAGAGACGTTTTGATCTCACCTACCTAAACAACGCACTCATGCGTAACTCAAGCGCAAAACGATTATTATATGCTAATAATAGAGATCACCTAATTTTAGAACTCTCCTAACTCTATTTTCCTTTTTTGTTAGCCGCGAAAATACGGCTTTGTTAAGTGTTCCGCATTGTCTGCGATCTTACCGCAAATTCCTGATAGTTTTAAATAAGGTACTTGAGCTCCATACTTTTGAAGACTTTGTAATGATATGTCTCGATTTACAGATCAACCATGGTTGTCAAATCATCAAACGTATCCACTGTTGGCTATTACATCTGAAATGTCTGTTTCATATTGTTACGAGTGAAGAAGAAGCAGGTAGTGATGCGGGCAGGAGTGCTCGCGCCTGGCCTGTCAGCATTCACGAGAGAGATGTATCGGACTAGTTGGTACTGCATATCTAAATAACAGCGCTGGGAAGGAGACGAAACACGAAGAACGAAGAACCACAGACACAGGCGCCTGCATCTGTGGTTCTTCGTGTTTCGTCTCGTTCCCAGCGCTGTTATTTAGAATTAGCATTCATTATAAATCATCTCATCGTTATCCGTCATCATCTGTCCGTGCATAGGCTTACCACCTCGTAATATTTTGGTGTAGGCGCTTGGTGCGCTCATCATCATTCCTCATCCTGGCCTGGAGCTTCGGCGCCCGGTGTCCGCTTGCGCCGTCGACAGCGGGTTCCTGGGAATCATCGCTTGGTTGTTTCTCAGCCTGCCAGATCCGACGCGAAATCACCGTCCCCCACCCTGACAACGTGACACGACGAAAGACAAACTGACATGAAAACCAAACTGACCTGAGACGCTACCAGCATGACCACAAGATACGACGACAGACCCGATCGACCAGATGACCCCGCTGACCTGAGACGCCGAACAAAGACCCCAACGACCAAAACATCGCCATACCTGAGGATATTACCCCTGTCCGTGCCATGCGTTATGTGCCTGGTCTTTGACCGTCGGACCTTGGCTACCGGTGGCCCGAAAGAGTCCTGGGACAGGCCTCATCCGGGGACACTTGTGGCGGCAAACCGTTGTTTTGTAGTCTACAGACAACACGTAGTAGCTAAATCCTTTTCTTGATCGGAAAACATTTGCCAAGCTTCGCAAGCGCGATATATGTTTCATCAAGGCTACGAACGCTTTTTCTACAACCCCACATCACCCTTGAACTTCAGTCAAATCAGCTTTCGGTACCGCTCATTTTTGTTTTATATAATATCTGAGATTTTGGACAAGAATATTCTGCGCGTCGGGCCATTTTTTTTTGTTTTACCATATGATGAGTACTAGGTCCAGCAATTTCTTTAACGTCGCTAGGCAACCACCGCAAAAGGTCATAAGAGTGCAATCTGTCCTTGCTAACTACTTATATGTGTGAACAGGGCAATACTATCAATCAATGCTTATAAGTTCCTGAACTACGTTGAAGTCAGATAAACGATAATAATTAAAACTTAAAACATTATCATGCAAAACGCAGCCGCGGGTTCTTTTCGTCCAGTTTTATTGGCAAATAAGAATATTTGCAGCAGGAAACCTCTGCGGAAAAAAGAGACCGCAACAATACGACGCTGCAATCTTCACGGCCTACTCTTTATCACCTCACTTCATAAGTAGTTTAAAAAAGAGGCCATTTCTATCTTGGTCGCTCTTAGTTTCGGCCAGTAAATCAGTGCCACTAGTACCTTTTAAGACACATTTAAGATGCATGCATTCAAAGGTTGACGAACACCACCACATCCTGAGTGCTGCCAGTCAAACAATGTTAATTAAGCCCCTGTTCTTTAATAGATTTTGGTTAAGGAAAGTCAGACGAAGTATTCCAGTAGAGAGGCAGCTTCCGCACCAACAGGCGTGTCCATGGGTCTGAATCTCAGGCAAATAGCGAGCGCTAGACCTGAAGATTCGGGGCAAGCATTGATTACATTTCCACCTCAACAATACAAACACCAATTGACAAGAGATTAACCCCGGAGTGGGACTCGGGAGTAGTCCTAGTAACTCCGCTTGTTGAGTTAAAATGACAAATAACGTGCGCGATTAAGGACGCAATACCTGTTTCTTGAAGACAGCTCCTCCACAAGTAAGACTGTGACACTTGTGTATCTCAACAGTTGGTTTAAGATTAGCTGTACTGCATGTGCAGTCCTACAGATACCGCAAATAAAAAATTACCGACGATTACGTTACTTCCTAATGCGAAATTTGAGCGCAGCAAATAAGCTGTTTCACCTTTTCGATAGATTGAGGCAAAGAAATCGAGCAACACATGTATGCGCTATCACAGAATTTTTTTTTTATTTTTCATACGTATTCTTTTAACAAAGACTCCACTAACAGTTCTTGACAGTCATGAAGGAAGCTTTGTGGTTGGAGAAATAGACTGATATATGTTCGACTTGGTCTCTCTGCTCTGGCAGCTCGTTTAGCAACAGCAGCAGCAGCAGCAGCAGCAGCAGCAGCAGCAGCAGCAGCAGCAGCAGCAGCAGCAGCAGCAGCAGCAGCAGCAGCAGCAGCAGCAGCAGCAGCAGCAGCAGCAGCAGCAGCAGCAGCAGCAGCAGCAGCAGCAGCAGCAGCAGCAGCAGCAGCAGCAGCAGCAGCAGCAGCAGCAGCAGCAGCAGACGGAGGACTTCCACCGGTCGTCTCGCTCATGGCTCAGAAAGAACTAGCAGATAATTTCGCAGTGGCGAACGGCAGCGGCAATTTCGGCTCGGGCGGTGCACATATACAGATCCGCCGCCACCGATCTGGCTCTCTGATTGCCACCGCACAGGGGTTGCATTGGAGGAGGAGCGAAGAAAGGAATTAAGTTCGAGCCGGCGTTTTGACAACCGGAGACTCGCAGGAAGAGGGGGGAGGGGGGCGGCGTGTACACCCAGCGGCAAACGATGGGGGCAAAGGGAGGAGGGAAGAGATAGCAGCGACTGACTGATGCTGCTGACGCCGATAGTGAGTCAACCCCAGCTGCGGAGTTGGTTTCAGGGACAACGCCGCCGATGCCGACGCAAACAATATGATGCCTTCGCTTCCGCAGCGCCAAGAAGCAGGTCTAGCCGTGGGAAGGTGGTCACGTATTCGTCGACGTGCCGGGGCCTACGTGAAATAACCGGCGCGTCGGCAACTGAAGAGCACCCTATCCGCCACACAGGAACCGGGGGGGGGGGGGGGACCCTCCCCTTCTCTTTCTGCATGGCGGCGACGGTGTTCTATGCAGTCACGTTATCTTGACTCTCTAGCGGCGTCAGCGGCATCCAGCGATATCAGTCGGTCGCTGCTAGCGCTGGGGGGATGAAAGGAGGGCGGAGCTGGTTACGAGGCCGACGGCGACGCCGACGCCGACGCCGACGCGAAACCCAGGAACGGACGCCAAACAGCCACGCTCTAAAAGATGTCCTAGTAAACATTAATACACACACGACTGAAATAACAGAGGTGAGATCAGCTTTTTCAGCTATGGTGTCGATTAGATCATTCCTGTCTTCAAGATCATTTGGGTAGCCTTGAGTGCGGGAGCGCTGATAACTCCTTATGGTTTCTTCATTGGGCTCGCCACGAGTTTTAGAGTTTCGATTTTTTTTTTCAATACCTAAATTTGAAGCGTGGAGTTGATCGCTAGAACTATCGTCGTTGGTTCAGTTAGTTCGTGTTACACAAGCTCTATTAAATCCATCTCAACGACACGAAACAACTCCAATACTTTGCCAACTTATCATTGTGCCGACACATAGTTCGATCATGGGCTTACGCCTGCCGCAAGAGCCGGGAAAACGCGTGAGCCTATAAGTTATGTTTTATTGAGTGAGTATTTCGCAGCCCATTGATCTACAAATTTCGTTCCTGAGACCTGTAACCACCTGAGTATTTAAGTTCAATGTGGAAAAGCGATAGTAGCAATACCGAGCTATAAGAATTACTTCCGCCTTTGAAAGCAGGCTGCCACGATGTCGCTTTCTGTAAATTCAATAAAGAATTTCTACTTCCAAAAACACCTGGCCTAAGTTGCTGCAAGCAATAGGCTTACTTTCTCATCATCTTTGTATTTTCTTTTGCATAGGAACTCCCCTGCACACATCGAAAGAAAAGTAACAACCTGCCTGAAGTTAACGTGCGATAACAATAATCACACGCTTTTCAGGGCAGGACAAAAATACATATCAGCACGCGTCGCTGAAGGTTTGTCGAAACCAACAGCGGCGGATATGAACATTATGGATTATGGCCGTCTGTTGCGCATCAGCCTTCTACATGCCACAATGTAATTAACACGCACCATTATGCCTAATATTTTCTAGAGGTCATGTGCTCTCTTGTTTGCTCTGCTAAGCAACGCTTTCGCCTTGTACGCCCCAACGTACGGTGTTCCTGTGGCCGGCTACCCTACCGTGCCTGCTGTCAAGACCCCATCGCTGCAGCTGCGGTCACTGCTGTCCACCACGTGGTGCCTGTGAACCACACCGTGCTCAACGTGACCACCCCGTACGGCTACCGCACCACGAGCGTCAGCTGCAGTCACAGGGTCGACGCCCAATCGGTGCGCGTCCGCTACGTGTATGGCTTCAGCCATTATACGGCCTTATCTACGGCTACGGACTCGACGCTTACGGATATCCCATCTTGAAGAAGTGGTAAGCACACAAAAATATCGCATCTGCGATTTTTTCTCTTGTCTTTCGGGGCGACAATAAGTTGGTTATTTGGGGCAAATCATATCAAGGTTTCCTACCTTAGTTGGCCACAGCAGCGGCGACTAATGTCTTGCAAATTTTAAGGATGAAATACTTGACGAGTTTCGCTGATTGCCTTTCACAGCTTGTAAACATTTTTATTGGGCGGACATTTATTTGTAATATCATATCTGCTAAGCATGCTTGACCTTATGCGCGCATTTAACATAAGAAAACCTCAAAGCGCTAAACTGTTCCGAGCCAGATAAGCGCCAGCGGCTACTATCCCGATCACGCCCTCTGTATTTACCATCGTTAGGCTGACTCAACATAATGCACTTAGGGTATTATTTAGTTCATTTTGAATAACATATTGGCTGCGCTTTATTGTTTAAGTTCTGTGCAACTTTTATTCGCAGAAAAAGCCCAAAGCAGCACAAGATCGAGGATCACCACGGAACCCTAGGAAACACAATGGCCATACTTCAAGCCCACAATTATTCTGGGATTGTGCTTTCTTTTTTTGCAGGTGCGAGGCTCAAAATAAATCAATTTAACCAAAACAACCTCCACCTGTCAATGTCTGCTTCTCTCCTCCTTCACCAGGTTCTTTAGGTTTTTGCTCTGAATGCCGTTTTTTTTATTTCGAGATTCTTATCTCACCTGCCCGCGTCCTAGAAATAACTACTGTCATAGTTTGCTTAACGAATAAGAAGCTCTCTTATGTGATGTATCTTTAACTTCTCGCTTGGTAAACCTTCTCAGGGACACAAAAAAAGAACGGACAAATCAGAACCATGATCTGGCGTTCAAAATATTGCAATGCTTTCGGGTCACGGCCACAAGTTTTGGAGAACATAAAGAACAATATAAAGCCCCGCAAGGCTAGCTCAGGGGTTAGAGCGCTCGACTACTGTGCCTAAGGATGTAGGATCGAATCTCGGCCTCGGAGACCACTTTTCAATGGAGGCGATAAGCAAGGCGCCCATGTGCTGTGCGATGTCAGTGCACGTTAAAGAACCCCAGGTGGCCGAAATTTCCGGAGACCTCCACTACGGCGTCTCTCATAGCCTGAGCCGCTTTGGGACGTTTGACCCCATCAACCAAACCACAACAATATAACGTAATGCGAGCTGCTCGGACAGCACAGCAAAGTAGCATTGATATATTCTGCTATTTGTGCGGCATTTCTTCTTTGCTGTGTCGATTACGGATAATTTAATTTTGTGCCAGTGTACCGGTGCTATAAGTAGCTTGGCCGGCTTACTTACACCAGAACAAACGATTACTATTTCCGTGATCCAAAATATTTACTACAAATGCAGCAAAGAGCAGTCCAAACTCCAGGCGTGGTGAATTATGTATATACCTCGGATTACAGTTCGAGGCTCCCTATAAACTCACATGCGGCTGAAGCTGCGCACGTTGTCAGTTTTCGTTCGCAGCTCGCCGGTAGAACGTGCCTGTGGATACAGCTACAGACAAGCTCTATGTCGACGAGGACAAGCTCTCAAAAAACGGCTTAATTTTTTCCTCAAAACCAATAGTTTTTGCAGCATATGCGAAGCTGTAAAAAAAAATCGCGGATTCTTGTGTGGATAGTACCTTACGTTGTGAGATGTATAACGCCGTGTGTAGTAGATTCGATGATTATCCCGCTGACCCAATGCAACCTCTCTCGGCTATTTCATTACAATAGCACGTGCATTTAAATGCGACAACAAAAAGCTACCTTAGCATTCAGACGCTTAATTAATCCAACATTTTCATTTTATGCTCGAAATAAAATTTTCTTTGACATCACATCCCTTCAGAACGACCTGGTGTGCTTGTACGTCTTCGTAACTTTTCATTGCTATTTAATTTACTAGACTTAATTGCTTCTTCAGTTAAAGTAATCAGTTTGACATAGAAAAAATCCGAGGCAACGAGTGCACAGCTCAGTGTCATTCCTAAAAGCAAGACGTTAAAATTTATAGGATACAGCTTTTGGGCATATTCGCCCGCTTACCTCAAATCACGTCTCAAAAGCCTTGCACCAAATGTATCTCGTTACGTCCACTTTAGATCTCTTGGGAGGTTATAGAGGGTGTTTTTAACTGCTTACAGGTCGTTATTTTGAACTCTTTGAGGTATTCACCAGTGCCGTCAGGGAAGGTGGATTCTACAAGTCGGACTTAGGTAGGGGACAGAAATCAGTGATTAGACGATAACTGAAATCTTCTAATGAACTTGTTTATTTTTAATGTTAGGGGCTGTCAACAGAAATGCCGCGTCCAGTTTTTAAATATTGATTATCGGCAATGCTGTTCGAATTATTTACGTCTAAAATACGCATTTTCTGGCTCGTAAACCTGCCTTCCTGTCATGCCATTTTAATTCTGTGCAATGCAGGAAGCCAAATTTACGAGCTAAAAATGCGCACTTTGTCGGTTCAACATTTCAAACTGCATTGCTAATAAGAAAAATTTAAAAACAGAACTAAGCTTTTACTTCGGCGGCCTTTATTTTCTTCATATAATTTTGGCACAAAAAATCTAATATAAATGCTCATTTGTTCGTTTAGTATGAATTTTTTTATTACTGAGTTCTGTCACGTATACATAATATCCGTCCTACGGTACAATCGACCTGCACAGACCGCTATCAAGGATATATCGCAAGGTTTAAAAAGACAATCTGTATATAGAAAAAAAAAATCACCATATTAGGCCTCATTTTATTTATTTTTTCGTGTTGGCATGCGTTTCCAGCTGCCGTCTTTTAGAGACTGTAAGGAGTGATCTTTTTCCGCGTAACTAGAACACAGTTATCTCAACATGCAGTCTACCGCATGAAATGGCACGAATTCTCGTTTCAAGAAAAAGTATCTAGATTTTGGGTGACCAATGCGCGCGTGCGTGCCGTGTGTGTGTGTGTGTGTGTGTGTGTGTGTGTGTGTGTGTGCGCGCGCGCGTGCGTGCGTGCGTGTGTGTGTGTGTGCGTGTGCGTGTGTGTGCGTGTGCGTGTGTGTGTGCGTGTGCGTGTTTGTGTGTGTGTTAGGCACCGACAGTGTTTTATTTCAGCTGGTTAATGGAACTATCACAGCATCTGTAAATGCCAAAGTTCCCTGAAATGTTTGCAAGCGGTTTCTTAACACTGTACAAAGCTTGTTGTTTGATGTGTGCTTTGTATGCTCCATTGTACAGAACATTCAACGGGAGTTCCTTTCATCGCAAGTGAACGCGTCGGCCTGAAGATTTTCGACGACATCTATGCATGGAGACCTCTTGACTATGATAGTTTTGCCCTGGTGCTAAGAACGTGCTTTTATTAATCTGTACCAGACTTCTCATAATTTCCAAAATCAAAAGCAGAAGATGTGTGTATTTTCCGGCATGGGAAGGACTTGATGCTTCTTTTTTTAAATAAGCAGAATTACGAAGATGTTACCACTCGAATAAAAGTAGTATATTAACAGCCCCAAGTAACACAGCAGGATTTACAAATGCGTGTTTTTAAAGCTACTTTCAATTATTTAAATAAAATAATGAAATCTCTAGGAGAAATATTGCATGTGGTTAGTTCTACCTATGGCCGAAATGAAATTTTTCCTCTCCACCCATTCTACTATTTAAATGAAAGTATCGAGTATTAAAATAAAATTTGTACTCTATTTACACCTTTGTGATGCTGTTTCGATTCATTTTGGATACATTAGGCGAGCAATGCGCGCCTCTTGAAGCGCATAAATCAAGGCCACACGTTTTGCAAAGGGACATGCCGGCGCACATAGAAAGACGCAGTATCAGCCTGTGCAAAGTAAACAGCCCCGCGAATGTGTATAAAAACGCCGTCAGTATGTCACGTGTCGAAGAAAGTGTACTGACATCGACAACGGCAACAAATGAAAGCCAGGGAGAGATGGCAATAAGATAGGCGCAGTTGCCTAAGTTCCGGCCGAGCAGTGACCAGACGAGGGCGCGATAACATCTACAGGGAAAGTTCAAGGTAACACGTTGAGCGACCCCCTTTCCAGCTAAACAAGGAAGGATTATTCTCGTCGATGAACGCTTCGCTGTCTTTGAGAGAGCTCCCATGCTACCTGGTTTAGTGTTTAGGTTATACTTACTGAAATCTTTATCTCTGAATATTATACCGGTGCCTGAGAATGCGACACTTGATGAAAGAGAGATGGAGAGACGGTTAGTATACGCTGATGTTGAGAGAAGAGTTGAAACGTACGTGCCTATTGGCCACCAGTGGTTTCAAAACCTGAAGCGAAAAAAAAAATGAAGAAAAAGGCAACGTCCATGCGCGCAGAAAGCGCACATCCTGATAATGTCAAACAAGAATGGCAACACAGCCTAGCTCCGCCTTTCCATAACACGAGGCGCGGTAACAGCCAATGAATGAAAGGCTAAAAACTCAAGAAAATCAGTTCCTATCGCATTTGGCCGCGCGTATATAAGGAGACTGAGCACAATTTCCAAGGCATCGTTTCGTCGAGCATCACAAAACTTCAAAAAACCAAGTCAGCCATGATCGCCGTGAGTACCACCGCCGAGCGTAATTCTCGCTCTCGTTAAATGCGAGGCTGGCTTATATTCAGAAGACTGGTATGAAGTTTTCTCGAACATTTATGAGGCATTCATATTTAATTCGCGAAACGGTTTTGTGTTATTCTATCTGATCGGGCCTTTTCTGGTGTCCTAATCAAGAGACACAGCCAGATATTCATTTTCATAGTGCATTTTACTGAAATAAAGAGCACTGGAACAAGCTGAACCCTTTGAAAACAAACTCGCTTAGAATATGTTAATATAACAGCTCTTTCAAGAAAAGCCGTCACTGAGATATACAAATATGCTTTTTTGACATGAAGGTTGCTTCTGCAGTGCAATAGTGAAATGGCGCCCCTCAGAAAACGAAAGAATAGTCTTAACTAGTGGGCTCGATAACTAATATCCGATGATACCGTTTTACCCAATACAGTTAGTCAGCTAGATACACTTAGAAATTTTTAACCGGCCATTGATTATAGACCATATTAGGTTTTAATGCTTAAAAAATGCAATTGCCCTCAGAGCTTTGTCTTAACAAAGCTTGGCCATCTCGCGTCAAGAGACGCATGCATTCTAAGAAACTCCCCTCCTAAACACCTACCCCGCGCCGTCAATCAGGGGCAGAAGTTTCATGCCGCATTCTTTGACCAGCTGCGAATCGGTTCTTTGCACTACTTGTTGCTTCAGCCCTCGCGGGACAGAGTAGAGGCGTTGCACTGCGTCATTCATTGGCACCTATATGGCAGTAATACAGCGCGCGTATTGTAAAAACGCGCGTCGTTTGGTGCTAAATAGCCAAATATCGTTGAAGCAAAGTCCTGAAAATAATCGCCTTTTAATAATATTAAACAATAATAATAATTGGTTCACAAGAAGGGAAAGGCGCAGTATCTGTCACACTTGTGTCTGCGGACACCTGAACCGCGCCGTAAGGCAAGGGAGGAAGGTGGGAGTGAAAGTGGAAAGAGAGAAAGAGGAGTCGTAGTGGAGGGCTACGGAGTAATTTCGACCACCTGGGTATCTTTAACGTGCGCTGACATCGCACAGCACACGGACGCCTCGTCGTTTCGCCTCCATCGAAACGCAGCCGCCGAGGTCGGGTTCGAACCCGGGTATTCCGGACAGTAGTCGGGCGTCTTACCACTGTACCATCCAGATTCTAAAAGTGGTGAATCTGTTACTAATACTCCGCTGCCAATTTGTATCTGAAACTACACACCTAAATGTGCTAATTAAAAGGTAATTATTAGAAGTTATCAAAAAAGTTTACTAGTTAGAACTCCTCTCTTGTTTTCTAGTCTGCTCCAGCATTGGCATAATTGTGCAGCAGACATACTTCAAAACGTCTGTTTCGAAAACTGGTTGTGGGCTTCCTTGAGACACCTAGCATGTTTCAAATGTATATTACTTCTATTTACGTCAAACTCATTCCGTACATTTCACTTTTATATTCCATAGTATTTCTTGAATAAACAACTGCTTTATCAGCTACTGATAAGGCATATAACCGAGTCTCGTTACCTGCCAGATACCTACTAAGTAAATTGAATTCTTGCCACATTTATTCACTACTAAGAGAATTTTCTATGATCTTTCAGTGGTCTCAACGGTAAGCTCTAGTCACACACTTTTTGGGGTGCACTACGGAGAATGTGTGCTTTAAGAGTATGTTCTTCATCGAACAACTTCGGAACATATAGCTCTCCTATAAATGCCAGCTTAAAACTACCCACTAATATGTGTAACTTCTCTTTTTTTAACCGTTTACAGTACTTTACAAACCATACTGATATCATATAAAATCCTTCGTGCAGGTCCTGTGCCTGTTCGCTCTGCTGGGCAATGCCCTAGCCGTGTACGTCCCCACGTATGGTGTACCGGTGGCCGGTTACCCAACCATACCCACTGTGGCAACAGTGCACACCGCCCCCGTCGCTGCCGCCGCTGTCCACAGCGTGGTGCCGGTGACTCCTACAGTGCACAATGTGGCTACCCCGTTCGGCTACCGCACCACGGGCGTCAGTTACAGCCACCGGGTTGACGCTCATCCTGTGCGCGTCCGCTACGTGTACGGCCTCAGTCCGTATGGCCTCAGCTACGGCTACGGACTGGGCGCTTACGGATATCCCATCCTAAAGAAGTGGTAAGGAGGAGGAGGAATAACATTTATTTCCGCCGAATATGGCGCGGCAGCCACCTACGGGTCCGCACGCAGGCGTCCGGGGAGGCAGTCTGTCGCACCGCGGCCAGAGGACACCCGGCCCCGTCTAGGAAAAGAGGTCTTCAGCCTCGGTCGCCAGGCGGACGGCGAATCGTTGCGTTTTTTCGTCGGAGCTTCTTAGCGTGGTCTCCCATTCATCGCTAGTTTTAACCGCGTTTCGCCCTGGGGCACGAACGCATCTCCATATTATATGATCTAATGTTGCCACGTGGCCACAAAATTTACAAATTTCGGTTTCTGCACCGTCCCTCTTCCGCCCTCTGGCAACTCCTCCACAGGGGCGAAAAGAAATTTCGAGCTTGGAGTCTTCTCCAGTCGTACGATTCCTTTTTACTCAGGGATCTAACCGGTGGCGGATATATCCTCCGGTCTTTCTTCAGGTTGTCGGTTACATCCCTAAAGGTACCAATACATTCTTTGGTTTAGATGTTGTGGAGGCGTCCGCAGCACCCTGAAGTAGCGAGGAGCGAGCGAGCATGTGGGCAGCCTCGTTGCCGGCGAGACCGGCGTGTGCTGGGGTCCAGATTATGGTCACGCTTTCGGCGAGAGACGACTCGTTCAGAATTTTTGCAGCACGATTGCTGGCTATACCCTTGCTAAAATTCCTAACCGCCGCTTTGCTATCGCTGATGACGTGTTTCACGCCTGGTCGTGCAATGGCAATGGCTATTGCAATCTCCTTCGCCTCTACCGGCGGTAGATCTCGGTTTCTTTCGAATCCTATGGCGATCCCGGTGTCTAATAGGGCGGCCGAGGTTACGTCGCCTTCTTTCCCGATCGCGGCATCGGTGTAGGCGACCGATCCCGGCGGGAGTTTGTCCAATTTGTTAGCGAGGTGCTTAGCTCTGCTTTTCCTCCTCCCCTCGTCGTGTACGGGGTGCATGTTCTTCGGTATGAGCGAGACGTATAGATGCTTTCTGATTTCTCGATGTATGCTTTCTCTGACACTTTCGCCTTCCCCGGGCGCTAGTAGGTTTACCCAGTCGAGGATTTGCCTACCCGCCGCCGTTCCTGCGAGTCGCTCTCTCTGGGACAGCCTGACCGCCGCAGCTAGCTCTTTCCCCTCATTATGCAACCCCATTTTCTCTAGAATGTCGTTAGGAGTAGTTATGGGGAGTCCTAGAGCGCACTTCGTGCATCTCTTAATTATGGTGTTTAATTCGCGTTCTTCGGTCTTGTTGATATTTAGGAATGGAGTCGAGTAGCACATTCTGCTCGTGACAAAAGCTTGTACGAGTCTGAGTCTACTAGCCTCCGTGAGACCACTCCTTCTGTTGGACGACTTCTTAAATACTCTGACTACGAGCTCCGCTTGATCTTTCAATTTCTTAATCAGGCTTTTGTTACTACCCCTGCGGTTGATAATCATACCTAATATTCTAATTTCATCTACTTGCGGAACCTCGTTCCCGTTGACTTTAATTTTGATATCTGGAGTTATCATCCCACTACTGCTGGTCATTACCAGGAGCTCCGATTTTTCTGGCGAACAACATAGACCTACGTCCTCTGCGTGTTTGCTGATTATATCTGCTGCCTCTTGGAGCCTGGATGTGATGTACGAGTCGTTCCCTTCGCACATCCAGACGGTCACATCGTCCGCGTAGATGCTTAGTTTTAAGTCATCGAGATGGCCAAGCTTACGGGGGAGCTTCCTCATCACGATGTTAAAAAGGAAAGGTGAGAACACAGCCCCCTGCGGAGTGCCTCTGTTACCAAGCGGAAACTCCTCCGAACATAAGCCCTGAAAGCTGATGATCGCCGTCCTGTCTCGCAGGAATGATCTAATGTAGTTGTAGGTTCTTTCGCCTACTCTTAGCTCAGCGAGCCCATCGAGAATGGTGTCGTAGCTGACGTTGTCAAAAGCTTTCTTAAGAGCTAAGCCTAGAATAGCTTTCGTATTTTTTTTCCTGAAGTCGCTGCCTACATCGGTATGCAGTCTGAGCATGGTATCTTGCGTACAGAGGCCGGGCCTGAATCCGACCAATTCAGCCGGCCACGCATCATTCTCTTCGGTGTATTTGGTTAGCCTCCTCTGAATGACTTTCTCAAGTAGTTTGCCTACGCAGGATGTTAGTGATATTGGGCGGAGATTCTCCAAGCCCGGTGGTTTTCCCTGCTTGTGAATTAGGGTGATCTTAGTCCTCTTCCACTCTTGGGGTACTTGACCACTCTCCCACATCTGATTTAAATATTTGGTTAGGGCATTGATCTATTCGTCGTCCAGATTTGCGAGCATCTTGTTATTAACGAGGTCCGGCCCGGGAGCCGAGCGTCTTTTTAGGCCGTGCAGCTCCGCTCTGACTTCTGCCACTGTTATGGACGCGTCAAGCTCGCTGGTCGCCGGTCCGTTGTAATCTCTGTAATGCACTGTGGTGGGGAGAGCTACGTACGTGGACCTGAGCTTGTCAATGAGCTGTTTGTCCGTACCCTTAAAGTTATACCTCGCCTTGACCTGTTCTATGTTGGCGGCCGTTTTGGATTTAGTGGGGTCTATCAGGAACCTGAGCAGTTGCCAGGTCTTGGCCCCATTAATGGTGCCCTCCATCTCGTCGCATTTATTATCCCAACGTTGCGACTCGAGTTTCCAGGCGTATTTTTCTATTTTGACGTTGTGTCTGGCTATCTCTCTCCTGAGATTGCGGTTCCACTTTTGCTTTTTGAGCTTCTTAGTTAGCTCTTCTTTCTTTTTGAACATGCCGAATAGCCTGCTATCCATCGCCTCAGGCAGAGCTTCGCCTTTAATTTCTTCGGTGGCCTCTTTTACATGGGTAATTAATTGGGCGGCCCAATTTTGAATGCACTCTATATCTCCAATTTCCTCCTGTTCTCCGATCTGTCTGAATTTATCCCAATCCACTTGGGTTTCCGTCCGATACACAGCGGGCTTAACGCTCACTTTCCTGCTTAGTTCTACCTCCAGCACGTAGTGGTCGCTACCTAGATCCTGATGCTTGTTCGTCCACTTGACTGTGCCAGTTCTATGCAGAGAGTCAAGACCGGGTTTGTGTCCGCTGACACACTGTTGCCCACCCTCGTCGGGCATCTAATGTCGTTAGCGATGTAGAGGTTTGACTAGTTCAGATGAGGGTCATCAAAATTTTCCGAGCCCGTCCTTTACAAACAACAGACGTGCACGTGCACTAAACAACCTGTCAACACGCTTTCACATAACCGCGATTGAAACCTTAAAGCTCAAGTTACTTGCCCGGACATTCTGTGAACGTATCAGCTGATGTATGCAGATGATGCCGCAGATCAGCACATATTTCTAGCATTGGAAATTTAGAGTTTTAATTCAGGACAAAGGCCGAGGTTATTTTTATCTAAAAGTGTTTATAAAACTCCGCCAAAGTGTTGAGGTCACTGAGGGCCACCACAGGCCCGTATCATTTTCCTGTTCCTCCCCTCCAAAACTAGCTATCCCTGAAAACGCGAAAACACTATCATACCCATCAATTTATTTTCCTATATCTGCCTCTTTTTACAGAATGGCACTCTCCTGACGGAACAACTACGATCAAGCCTTGAAGAATGACGATCGCCGACGAGCATACATTCAGATGTTCATGTTTTTGATGGGCGCTTGTTTCGTCTCCACGGAGACGGTAAATAAATATTTAGAAAGCCAAAATCAGATATTTCTTCTTGCTGCCAGCTCTGCAGCAAGTGCATCTTTTTTAGGCATTCTGGCTTCTACTGCGGTAAAGAAGAGATGGCGAATGCTGCATAGCCTGCGCTCCCTGCGGGCACCTATTCCCAAGCGAAGAGGCCTCAAAGCAGCAGACGTAGCTTAATTAGCAGATCATGACCACCACCTTTGTTGCCCTAATGGCCCACAACTAGCTGTATATTCAGGAATACTGAGCAGGTTTCCCTTTATAAAATTTTCATGGTGATCACAATATAATATTCGTTGGCATGGAATAGAAACTACGCATTTTACGCTCGTATAGTGATCCCTATCATACCAGTCAAATTCTATGTCATGCGCATCGAGAAGCAATGTTGCTAAATTATTACGGGGGAAGGATATTGAGAAGAAGGTCTTTCAATCTGTGCCGCATAAAGCAGCAAGAATGTAAAAATGGCAACTCACAGGAACATATGGCAGCTATATTTTATTTAGCAATTTGCTTTTATTTATGTGAAAACTACACTTAGCTTCTGCTGATCCAACATTACGCGATCGAAATTAATTGCAAATTGTGAAATGTAGGTCAGATGCAATGTCTACAGATTGTTTAACCTGATTCGGTGCCCAATGATCGAGTGCCGTATCCACTAAGATAGGTCAGGGCATTCTAACTCGTAATATGCGCCATGAAATGCAACCACCATTTGCTGCGGGTCAAACTGTTAGCTGGTGCTATATGTGTGTGCGGTTACAATGCAAAATAAAGGCGATATCATTATCACAAATTCAAAATCTGCCAGCCGGCGTGTTGGATGAAATCGATCGCAGCGTATGTATTTAAACAATAACAATAGGTCGTGAAAAGTCAGTGATCTGCTGTTTAATCACACATGAGCAGCGCACTGTTGTGGATTGTAATGGATTCGAGAAAACGATTTCTGCCGACAACAAATTTTTTTAAGAATACTAAACAGCGCGCTCTTAACACACGGACAAATTAACAACAAAATAGCGCTGTGTTGTTGTTTCTTTCTTTGTCCGTGTATGATGAATGCGCTGTTCTGCTTTCTTAAGATGAACTACCAACTATCCCGTATTGAGAGTGTTACAGAAGGAAAGCTTACAGCTGAACGAAACAGTTTGTAAACCTACAACAGGATATATATTGGATGATGTTAAGAGCGGCATATTTAGCAGTTGATACGAGAGATGCAACTGAATCATGTACTTGAAGAAACTGACAGGAGACGCGATGTTGCGTGTTGAGTCGCTTGAGTTGGATGGAGTATAGTTGGATAATTTGTACCATGCAATGTGACTGTATAGATGACGTGAAAGCATTTTATTGCTTGATATACCGCAATTATCATTCTAAATGGTAACAGAATTGCGAGGAGGGGTTCATCTGTGTTTGCCGCAAGATGGCTCTGCATGTGCGCAGAGCGCAGAAGAAATGTAGCGGAAACGTACTTCGCTACTCGTGTAACTGCGACTTCTGTAACATGCTCATAATTACCGATATACACCGCAGTATAACGTTCTACGGCACGTTTCTAAGGCAACACCGCATTCACTAGAAGCGCTTTTGTACCGCTTCCAATCATCGAACTCGTGGCTGAGTGTATGAAATGTTCTCAGCCACGAGTTCGATGCTTGAACTGTTCAGGGAAGTGCATATGACACTCCCCGAGCAGCCACAATGGATTCATGTGCTTGACAGTTTGGTAAAACTGAAAAAGTTTTAACCCGCCGTGTCACGCGAAAGTGTGCTGGCACGTTTTATTGTTCATCGTCTTGTTTTGAATTTCCAAGTCGGCAATAAAGAAAAAAAAAACTCGTGGCTGAGTGGTAGCGTCTCCGTCTCACACTCCGTTGACCCTGGTTCTATTACCACCCAGCCCGTCTTGGAAGTTGCTTTTTATTTATGAAGTGCATGCCGGGATTTATCGCTCACGGCCAACGCCGCCGCCGACACCGACTTTTCTGCGACACGAGCTCCGTAACGCTACCACGTTAATGTGGAAGAGGCCTTCGCCCTGCAGTGGGTATAGTCAGGCTAATGATGATGATGATGACATCGCACAGCACACGGGCGCCTTGTTCTTCGCCTCCATCTAAAAGCGGTCGCCTAGGGCGGGATTCGATACTATATCTTTGGACACAGTAGTCGAGCGCCCTAACCCCTGCGCAAGCATTTCCAGACGTTAACTTGTTTTGTATGTCCTCAGAAACGTGTGGCATACTAGATCATCCTTGCGAATTGTCCCATTTTTATACTTTGTCCCTGAGAAGATTTATCAAGCGAGAAATCAGATACATTACAGAAGAGATCTTTTTATTCGTTAAACAAATTGAGACAGTGGTTACTTCTAAGACTCGGGCAGGCGAGGTAACAATTTCGAAATAAAAAGAAGTCACTCAGAGTAAAAACCCAAAGAACGTGGTGAAAGAGGAGAAAAGCAAGAAAACGGGGGGGGGGGGGGGGGGGGAGGGAGAGGGGGGCTTGTTTTGTTTCAGTGGATTTATTTTGAGCCTCGCACTGCAGAAAATCACAATACGAATAGGATTGCGAGCTTTAAATATGGCCGTGGAATTTCCGTGGGTTTCTTGACGAGCTTCTATCTTGAATGCTTTGGGCTTTTTCTGCTAAAAAAAAAAAGTCGCACGCAAATTAAACCAGAAAGTGCAGTCAATATATTGTTTAAAATAAATATTTCTCTAAAACACACTATGTTGAGTCAGTCTAATGATGGCAAATACAGAAGGTATTGCTTCTAATGATTCAAGTGCAACAAAAGCAAAAACGCAAAGTGTTTTATAGAAGGTGTGATCGTGATGGCAGAAGCTGGTGCTTAAATAGTTGGGAACAGTTTACTGCTTTGAGGTTTTCATGCTTAGTAGATATGATATTACTATTAAGTGTCCGCCCAATCAAATTGTTCACAAGCTGTGAAAGGTAATCAACAAAACAGGTCAAAGTATTTAATCTCTAAAATTTCCAAGACCTTGATCGACGCTGCGGTGACCTGCTAAGGTAAGAAACTTAGAAGCGATTCAAACGAAAATGGCCATCGCGCTGTCATCTCGAGAGGCATGGAGGAAATTGCAGGTGCGTTTTTTTGAGTGCTTAACACTTCTTCAGGATGGGGTATCCGTAAGCGTCCAGTCCGTAGCCATAGTTGAGGCCATGCGGGCTGAGGCCATACCCGTAGAGGACGCGCACCGGATGGGCATCGATCCTGTGGCTGTAGTTAACGCCCGTGGTGCGGTAGCCATACGGTGTGGCGACGTTGTGCACCGTGGGGTTCACAGGCACCGCGTAGTGGACTGTGGTGACCGCTGCAGCAGCGACGGGGGGGGGGGGGGGGGGGTGCACAGCCGCGACAGCGGGCATGGTCGGGTAGCCGGCCACAGGGACGCTATACGTAGGGACGTACACGGCGAAAGCATTGCTTAGCAGAGCAAACAAGAAGCACAGGATCTGTAGAAAATGTGAGGCATAATATTGCAAGTTAATCATCTTGTGGCAATTAGAAGAGGAATACACAACAGACGCACCTGTTAGAAAAATTACTACAAGATAACACAATCATGAACAACTTTCTCAAAATCTGCCTGAAGAAAACTAAACCATGCAGTGAATTCAGTGGCCAAATTGAGTGGTTTAAGAGGGGTAAAGTATTGAGCGTGAAATAAGACTAGGATAATAAATTTATAGCGCAGCCGAATGTTGTAGCTGTTGTAATTGTTGAAAGAATAATCCTGTTGACAGATGGTAGCCGACAGGGCCTGAATGCTATGCACGAACGTTCTCAGACCGAGGAAAACGCATAATGGAGGTACCTATGGCAATCATGGTTGATTATATTTCTAACACCTACTAACTGCTCGAAGAAATGTATACTTTTTGCTATGACACTCAGACCTCTTTTATAATCGACGTTAGGAAGGCGGAATACGTAATGTCCACGTAGGCAACCTCGTCTGGTAGTATGCCATCATGTGACCTCTGTTCAAGAGAGTGTAGATTTAGAAGTTTAGAGTGTAGAGAAATTTAGAGAAACGTTTAGAGAGATTTAGAGTTTAGAAGCAGTTTAGATTTTCGTGTTTACGTGCTAAGATGCTGACGATTTTAAGTTTTCCGCTTGCGTTTTTATGTAGGAAATGTGGTTAACTTTTGCTGTGTTAATTTCAGTACGACCTAGCGGTCGTTGGGGCAGTGCTGTCTTTTCCTACCCAGAGACGATGTTCAGCGCCATCGAGCACGGGTGGAGTCAAAAAAACAAATCGACGTAAACGCACTGAAACCGGTAGCCAAGAAAGGAAGCTTGAATTTCGCCAATCGCCCGTTGGAAACCAGCTTTTTTTTTATCGTTTTCTTTGGTCCTGAGAGAGCGCTATACGTTAGAGTGCCTGCAACCTTTTTGGTAATCACTACCTCTCCACGGTCTCGTCAGTGGTGGCCGCTTCCAGTTTCTTCGTGTATCTCCAAACCATCGTTTTCATGTCCGCCGCTGTTGATTTCGACGAAACCTTCACCGACGCATGCAGTAACTGCGGTTAGGTTGGGACTTATGCGCTGATATTTATTTTTGTCTTGCGCTGAAGATCATGAGATTATTTTTATCGCAAGTTCACTTTAGACAAATTGTTACTTTTCTTTCGATGCGGGCAGCAAACGGGAGTTTCTATGCAAAAAAAGATATAAAGACGATGAGAGAGTAAGACTAGCCCTTGCTGAAACTCCGACAGGATGTTTTTGAAAATAGAAATGGTTTCCTTATTTTACAAAAGTTGACGTTCGGATAGTCTGGTCTCAAGGATGGAACCAATTCATAGAGTACGGTATTCCGGTATCGCTTTTCTACATTGAACTTCAAAACTTGGGTGGTTCCTATTCTAGGGAACGAAATTTGCGGATTGATGTTGGGATGGACAGAATATCAAAAAACTATTACAGCGCATTCGTAACACGCGCTAACTTAACCAACGATGATATTTCTAGCCATCTACTCTACGCTTAAAATTTCAGAATCGGAAAAGAAAAAAGTCCCAATCGTTAAAAATGCCAAAGGCTCGATCATGGCGGAAAAGGCCTGATAAGTCAAGGATACTATAGTGCTGAGCCTAATGAAGAAACCGTAAATGGTTCCCAAGGCTTCCTGACGTTAGACTCTTCAAAGTAAAATGGAGAGTGGCATGGTCTAATCGACACCACTGCCAGAAATTATAATCGCACCCCAGGTATTTCAGTCGTATATTTTTAATGTGTACCACGGTATCTGTTTACCTGCGGTATCTGTAGGACTGCATATGCAGGACAGCTGATCTTAAACTGGCCGTTGAGAGAAATGTGTCAAAATCTTACGCGCTGAGGAACTGGCATCAAGAAACAGTGGTTACATTATCAGTCGTGCGCGTTTTGTTTTGTCATTTTGCTGTTAGGACTACTCCCGAGTTCCAATCCGGGTGAATATCACGTATCTACTGATGTTTATTTTGTTACGGGGGGAAGCGAAGAATGCTTGTCGCCGAATCGTCAGGTCCAGAATTGACATATGTTTGAGATCAAGTCCCATGGACGCATCGGAAGGGGCGGAAGTTACCTGTCTACTGATGCACCTCGTCTCATTGTTGTCCAACAAAATCTATTGAAGAACCGGGGCTGCATTATCGTTGTTCGAGTAGCAGGGCTCAAGGTATGGTGATGTTCGTCAACCTTCTACATTCTTAAAAGTGGGCTGAAAGGCATTAGTAGCACTAATCAACTGACCGGAACTATGAGCGACCAAAGTAGAGTCAGCCTCTTTTTTAAGCTAGGTCTGAAGTTACAGTAATAAAGATTGGGCCATGAAGCTGGAAGTCTTGTCTTGTTGCAGTATCCTTGTTTCTCTAATTTGACATGTTTTATATATCTTTATTTGTCAATAAAAAGGGACGAAAAGAAGCCGTGGTTGGTTTTTACGTCAGGTATGCTAGACAGATGAAGTCGAATGATCCGTGGCTGACATGGCTCGAGGCCTGTTCTCTGGAAAGACCATCCCAGTCTGACTGTTGTCTGCAATGTAGAATTGAAGTGTATGTTTCCATATGCAGGGACCGTTGCATTTTATTCGAAAATATAACGAAGCTGCCTAAGGAGTGGGACGGATGTTTTAAATGGTTGTGATTGTCGTTTGTCTCACTGTGACTTAGTTAGGCAACTTATAAACCTTGTTTGATAATGTTGGCCTGCACACACATAAAGAATAATATTTAAGAGATATTTCTCTCCACAAAACCATTTTCGGTATCGGCCTAGTGACTTTGAATAAGTTTCTGGACCTAGTACTAATCATATCGTAAAAAAAAACCTGCCGGACACACAGAGGATAGTCTTATCCAAAATCTCAGAAATAAAACAAAAACGAGCAGTGTCGGAATCTTACTTGCCTGAGGTTCAAGGCGGATGTGGGGCTGTGCAAAAACCGATCGCAACCAGGATGAGACGTACATCGCGGCTTGCGAAGCTTGAGAAATGTTTTCGCGATCAAGAGATGGAATTAGATACTACGCGTAGTTTGTAGAAAGGATGACAAATTAGAAAATCATGCAAGGAGAAAGAAACCTGATACTGGGTGGCATAAAGAAAAAGGAAGTGAAGCAGTAGCATCGTTAATAAAAATAAAAAACGGATTCATATAAATGAAAACGTGGATCAGGAAAAAAAACACTTAGGCAAAGCCAATGCTGTAATTCTTGATGTTGATGAAAGCAGCAAAAATTGGTTCTTAGCGACTACAAGGTTAAATGAATATAATAAATTTGCAATCCTTGAAGCTGTTTTTTGAAAAAGCTTGTGCCAGTCCGGAAATGCTTATCTTCGGCAGAGAAAAGAAAAACAGGAGGGAAAGCGAGCCCCGCCGTGGTGGTGCAGGGTAAGACGCCCGACTACTCTTGCCGGAGTACCCGGGTTTGATCGCGACCGCGGCGGCTGCATTTCAGTGAAGGCGAAACGAAGAGACGTCCGTGTGCTGTGCGATATCAGCGCAGGTTAAAGATCCCCACGTGGTCGAAATTACTCAGTAGCCCTCCGCTATGGCTCCTCTTTCTCTCTATCCACTTTTGCTCCCACCCTCTTCCCTTCCCTTACGGCGTGATTCAGGTGTCCACAGACGCAAGTGTGACAGATAATGCGCGAACCAATTAATTATATTATTATTATTATTATTATTATTATTATTATTATTATTATTATTATTATTATTATTATTATTATTATTATTATTATTATTATTATTATTATTATTATTATTATTAAAGTGAAGGCATTTTTGACAAACTGATGGTCTATGGCCAGTTGCCCGCTTGCAGCGACAGACCGGTGATAGTTACGACTGTATAATGGCTACAAAGAGTGGTACGGCGTAACATTTATATTTTTTAAACCTTAAGCTGATAGATATCAAGACAACAAGCAAGATACATGAAGCTGAGGATATAAACTGCGTAATCATTGAGAATATACCTGACATGGTAATTACCGACTGCTGCTGCCACTGAGGTTACGCTGCCAAGATGTATCATAGTAATAGAGGTAGGAATTCTAGAACTGGACGTGTAGTGCTAAAAATTATTAGTATCATTTATATTCCCAATTTTGTCATTCTAAATGGTACTGAACTGGTATGAAATTTGACTAAATCAAAAATTGTGATGCTTATAAGGTTAAAAGTTTATCTGTTGGTGCTCCTGATATACCTGATAGATTTAGACGTGCATCCAGACGAGAGCACAGCTTTCAGGAGGCTTCGACTTGACTTATCATTTGCCTGTTGCAGCAGAAATCGAATGCTGTGGCAAACCGTTACTAGTTTTGTTTGCTTTTGATTTAATAGAGGTTGTGAGATTTTACTAATATTTGTACAACGACTACCACTTTCTACAATCCTAGTTTTGGTTTTTCTCACGTGACGTCCTTCATGCTTGGTTGCGAAGTTCAGTGGCTGCTGACGGTAATGGCACAATTCAATAGAAATTGAAACAATGTCCCACTTTAATGACCTTAAGCCGATTTTAAACATTGGGATAGCAATGATGTTAATGCTTCAGAATATCTCAGGTAACTCGTTGCGTTCAAGGAGTTGTGGGAAGCAAGTAAGGGCACTGATACGCCCTGGAAGTATTTTACACCGCTGGGTACCTCGTGTATCGTACAGCATATTTTGACGCGTGTTAAGCAGAACCAGAAAATGAATCCCCGAAATTATTAGCGAAATTATTTACTTGAAAATGAAGCTACATCTACAGCGTAAGGCTTGCTCTTTTACATTTTTATATACTTAATCCTAACTCTGAGCTCAGAGACGTCATGTGCAATATGACAACATACCATGAATATCTCTAATGAGGGGTCTGAAAATTGGTTTTTCATGTTTACTCTACCTGTCACGGTGGTTCATGCAATAAATAAAAAAAAATCGTGTTGAGTCAGTAGTCAAGAGGTTCGGCTACTGAACCGAGCTGCCCAGGATCGAACCCGAAAATGCAGGCGCAATGTCACTGCAGGTTGAAGAACCCCTCCCTGCTCCCGCCGACAAAGTAATGGTAGTTATTCGGGTGCCCACATTCCTACGGCACCTCTTTCTCGCCTTCTTTCATACCAATCTTCTTCCCTTCCCCTACAAGAGCGGTTCAGGTGTCCAGTGAGAAGTGTTACAGATACGGTGCCTTTCTTTCTCTGCAGTTTTTTTTTTTGTGGTATTGAGTGGCCGGAGCTAGATTGAGTGTTAAGAGTTTTTGATGCTCAGTGGCCGTTGCGATAGTTAAACGGACTGTCTCTTCGACCCTACCTCACCGTTTTTAGCATCTTGCCAACAGGGGCTTCAAAAATAGCAAAACTCCTTCACACGTACTTTGTCGAGCATAAGACGAGCGGCGACCAGTGAAGGCACGTTCAACGCTGTGAATAACCTTCGACTAATACCGGCTCGTTTCATATGTTGTTCCATTCTCAGGCCGGCGCCAGGCGCAGTGTCGCCTTGAACTCCACTATCGGCTGCTATCTGCCTACCGTTTTCGGATTCATCGGCGCTTCGGTGATATACGCATATCGTCACACCTTTTTTCGCCCTTCTCATATTCTGAAGGTGTTAGTGTGGGCACTGTTTAAGCTAATGAGGCTTATAGGAGGTGAAATTTATTCTCATAGAGTGGGTCAAATTGATTTTTTAGCTATTTAATTTTGATAAACTGGATGTTTCTTGGAGGCGATTTCTAGCCAGAAAAGCTGACGGAATATTGTGAATGTACAAGTAGAACTACTCATATAGCAGAGTAAGACAGTATATGAGTAGGATGTCTAATTTGGTTATTGACTTCTATTTATGCACATAAATTCGAAGTGAATCTTTCTAGCGGAGCATACGGTGAAGTATCTTTATTAGTATCTGTGAGGTTTTTCTGTACAGCTGAGGCGCGGAAAATAAAATGGAAAATTGAGTCCATTTTTTCAATTTCTGAATAAACTTTTCTGATATTTATAGAAGCAGGACGGAACCTCAGACAATGTTTTATATCTACGTACACCCTGTAGGGTGTACGTAGAAGGGTTATTATACGCGACGTACACCCTGTAGGGTGTACGTCGCGCACACGATGCCGGACCTGTGTTGTGCATCCTAGGCGGAACCCGTGCGAGGAGTGCGGAGTCGGCTGTAACGTCGCTTTTCACGTGAAGGACGATTGTAAAGTTTTTTTTTTTATTTTTTATCCTATGTACCCAAGCTCAGAACTTGCGTTGTTTTTATTACTAGACAAGTAAATTGCTTTGAACTTGTGCACCTACGAGGTGACTGGAAGACTATGTTCCCCGTTCTATTTGAGAGAACTTTTGATAAAGATCAGATAACTTCACGGTCAACTTTCGACACCATGTCGTGTGAAAAAATTACAGTAGTTCCAACAAGCTTGATAAAGCTTCTCAGTAATTTTAACAAGCTTGATGAAAACTTCCTTGTGGAAGGGTTATTATACTCTAAAAATTATCTCCGTTAGAGAACGGGATTTTGATTAAACGTACTAAGCACGTTAGGATATAAGAACTTAGGTCTAAGACTAACTGCTTTCAAATCTATAAGAACTGACTGGCCTTCATTATCTGATTGAATGATGAGTTTAATGATAGCAATACTCACAGGGGTTGCTCAGTCTGACGACGATGGTACAATCCGAGTTTCGACGAAGCCGAAATGCAGTTGAAGACCATATGTTTTGCGATGTCAGCGCATGGGGAAGGACCCCGCGTATTCTAAATTATTGCGGAGTTGTGACTACACATCCCACATATCTCATACATCATTTGGGAAGTTAAACTTTATTGTTCACACTTGACAGTTTATGAGTGATACAAACACGTGCTTTATTAAAAACTCTGCAGAAGCGCATTGTTCGAGGGATGAGTGCGAGCGTGTGGACACACTTTTGTCAAGCCGGCTGGAGCAGATGGTCGTCGTTGCTCGGATTCTCTGCCAAAATGTTTTCTAGCTTTTCCCAGAGGAGAGTGACGGTAATGCTGTCCCGCGCTTCTGGAAGACTTCAGTTGCCGTACATGGCCGGGTGAGTCACCAGAGGCAGGAATGTGAGTTTCCTTGTGTACAGCTTTGGATATTCTTGGCACGAACTTCAGAAACGACGGCCGATCGCTTCCTCAGGCCATCACAATTGTAATCAGCAGGCGATGTTGCTCACCAAATAATGCAACTGTATAATTTAGGCCACATGAATTTAATGGCACTGGCGGCCACTGAAAGTTTTCTGCATCACCCCCCCGCCCCCCCCCCCCCCCCCCCCCCCACATAGCAAAAAATAAAATCGAAAAAAAAAAAATGTCAAGAACAGTGCAACAAGCAACGCCTTCCGTTTTTCGACGTCGACGCCTTTGCAGCTACCAAGAAATGCTGCTCCTGATCCGGCACGTGTAGCTGGCACGTGCTTGCGGTTAACTTGGTTTAAGAGCTTATCACGATTTCGGCGCAAGCCAGACGTGAGCGATGATGGGTGGATTATCAGAGATGTGTGATGACATATTGTCGACGAAACTAATGTGGATGTCGATGTCACCTTGCGGATATTGACACTCCGTGGTGTTCTTCATGAATTCGCGTGGACAATCCAATCAGATTAACGAACAGTAGTTTCTAAATGTAGTTTCTAATTGGGTGTTGTTCACTAAGAAAAAAAATACGTTGACTAAAAAAAAAGGCTCTCAAAAAACCAGTGCAAAATGTGTATGACTTGGGACTGAGGCCAAGTCGGATTGTCTCCAGGACAAAGGTCTATTACTATTCAACCCTTAGGCCAGAAAAAGCATCACAATAGCAGCATTTCAGTCTACCACAAAGATTTTCTGCTCAACAATTACAAAGCCGGCCTTTTCTGCGGTAGCTGAATTTGTTACCTGCAAGAAAAAGAAGTGATATGAGTAAAGGAACTGAGAAAGAGCGTTAGATAATTGGTAAAGTATCCAGACACACAGGCACCAGATGGAATATTCCCGATATAAGCGGGGATAAGGATCGAACGCCTTATTCGAATAGTTAAAATAGCTTCGGACTTTCGCTAATGACATATCACTACTACTCGACGTTTTGCTGCAAGGACACTGCCCCTAATATGTGATTCATGTGGTCGATTTCACAGATACGAAATCTGAGGAACTATTACACGCAAAACGGTTTTGTACTGTGGGACTTCTCGCTGTATATGCTTATAACGTTGATTGGATTCCCTACTAAACTTTCAACTTCAACTTCAACTTTCTTATGTAATCGTTCGAAAAATACCGCCGGGTTGATGTTTTGACATAGCGTAGATTATAGTCGGTATGAATAGAAAGCCACGCTTTATTTTTAAGTGTCTCTAGATATTTAACTGGTTACTCAGCACAAAACGTGTTTTCTTGTTTATGCGGGTAGGCTATTCGTATAGCGGTTAGTGCCTCAAATGCTCGGGCTGCACTCAATGATTTGGAAAAAGTCCTGATCGTGGTGGTCCCATTTCGCTTCAGCCGAAGTGGAAAGAGATCCATGTTCTGCACGAGGTCAGTGCGCGTTGAACAACCAATACGTCATAATTTCTGCTCGTCTCTCGCCTACAGCCTCTGTTGGAGCCCATGAACCACACTGGGAACTTAAACGAAACACAATATAACATAGTATTTGTATTCATAGAGCCACACAAAGGCCGCATCCTATTGAAACAACAAAGAGACGAAAATTTAACCTCATCGTTTTCTATAAAACTGCTCAATGTTTACTGCTGCGACTGTTGCTTGTACATCAAGGTCAGTAAGATCACAAAGAAGCGAACTTAGCAACAAAAGTACTGCCAATTGAAAAGTTTAGGCTTGAGAAGCAGCGAGCCAATCAACTGCGGAATACTGAAATGTAAGGCGTAAGAAGGTCATATAGAGTTTACCTTGCAACCTGTATAGTTAGCGTGACTAGCAGAGAAAAAGGAAAAAGACGTATATCGTGACAAATCGCCCTCTCAATGCTCCTGAGCTGCTTGGGCTCACTGTGAAAACAGTCTTTTGCACGCCAGCCTAGGAAATGGTCCGTTTACAAGGAGCTTTTTATATGCCGGACATAAACTGAGTTCTCTCATAGCCTGAGTAGCTTTGAGACGTTAAACCCCACAAACCATACCAAACCAAACCACAAACTGAGTTCTGAAGTAGCAAGCGCAATTTTATCAGGAGGGAGTTGAAATCAGCACTACGCCCCTTTAATATGAGTTGGATGAACACAACCATAACGCTTATCCCTGCACTTGGTATTCCAGGTGGGCCGCAGACACAATAAGAAGAGTTGTGTCATGAATATACATAGAACTGACTATTTTGTATTCACGTTAAATCGTCATATGACATAAGAACGTGATTATTATATGCATATCATCGAAGAAGTATTGTATGTGGTTACCGCCTTCTCCAGAGTCCACCATAGCCGACGGAACCGAGTCCGTAGCCGTAGTTGAGGCCGTACGGGCTGAGGCCGTACACGCTCAGCGGATGAGCCTCGTAACGATGCCGGTAGCTGATACCAGTTCTCTGGTAGCCAAAGGGGGTTTCCACGTCGTGGTAAATGATGTTCCCTGGCAGGGCGGAGTGGCCGGCTCCTGACCAGCCGTGCGTGGACGCGTACACGGAGATAGCGTTACCCAACAGAGCAGCAACTAAGCACAGCACCTGCATGTATTATTGTCGTACGTTTTTTAACTGGCTAAAAAGTAATCTCGGTAATGTCGTAGAAAGCCTATTAGCACAGTATGTTTCTCAGAGCAGAGCTGGGTCTCTTGTGTCTTTTATTGAGGCATATCGGGACAGTTAATATAATCATGTTGAATAACTGATCAGTAGAATTGTGTTCACAAGAGAAATGTTTGGCGTGCATTCTCCATCACCGGGCACAAAATTCTGAACCACACAGAATGCTGAACAGGATATTGGACGATATTGAGAGGTTGGTGAGAGCACTTTTGAGATGCAAGCGCCACCAAAACGAGGCTGTTAATTCATCGCGTTTCCCACAACGAAAAGATTGTGAGAGGAGAAGAAAGGTATCTATTAAGAGAATGAATAACTCAGAGCGTTTAATTGGTGTTTCAGTTGCGCTTTTCATTTTCGCCATCGATGTCACTAAGTTCCTACAAAATCGATGAACGTGGCGTTCTGATAAAAAGGATACTTCAGTGTTTTTATAAATCTTACGTGGTTAATAATCCGCGTTTGTCGATCGATCAATTATATTCCTTGGAATATCTGAAGCGCTGTTATTTATACACATGGTGCTCTACGTTAGGGCTACATAAAATCCTGCTGCTTGCATATATAAAAAAGCGTAGCTCAATATTACATGTTTCAAGAAAGATGTGAATTTAATCCTCCGTAAAGAATGAGCTAGCAGCTGATAATATTCCGATTTTTAACGCCTTGGATTATTACGAACGAATTGGACTGCCTTATTTTTCACAATAAATGGGTCCCGCATGGTGTATTTGATTCTGAGCCATGCTTAGTTTGACCTTTAAAGCTAATATAGGATGGTTTCAGACAATGCGAGTGACGGTCGCAGATTACAGGTAGCGTTTGCATCGCGTTCATAAAATTTATTATTTGTCAATATGACAATACTGTTTGAGAACTTAATCCGCATGTGTGTAACTAGAGGTGGCCATATAGCAATAATTTTAAAGTAGTTTCAAACGTTTTTGAACAACACGCCCAATAATTTTCTAAGTCTGATGATTACATCTTATTTTAACAATACGGCTTAATTTGTCGGTATGTAGCTAGCGAGGTTAGAAAATTGGCAGGGGTCATGAGGTTGCAGCTTACTGGATCGGGTGAATTTTGAGAGGCCTTCGCACCTTCAGTCTGTACGGTCCGGCTGATGATGATGATATATAGCGATGAAATATAGATTTTTTTTTGAAAAATTTGGCTCGTGAGAATCATGAGACAACCATGAAAAAAGCGTACTCAACAATACTTTCGCCTTACCTATTACATATACGTGATAATCACATTATAGTAGTTTCACCTGCATATAAGACCACACGTGGGTTACCGAGTATTATGGAGTATCTCATTCATTTTGAACAGGGCTGGGATCAGCACTTGCGGTACCCCATAATCCTTCAATTATGATCTAAACTAAATAACTTCAACGACCAACCTTTTGAAGTACATCAAACAGATATCAGTCTCATATAGTGCCTTCGCACAAATAACCTAACCATTTCACCTGTCAACATATAGTATCGAGTGTTAAAGAATAAAAAGTTTTTCGGCTGTGAGAAATTTGCAACCAACAGCAGTTAGGTTGACATTTTTCTTAATTTCCTAGAAGGAAAGTTTCAAGAAATTCTTTGTCTGGTACGTTTGGTTGCGCTCAGTTATAATCGTGCTTGGTTTTAATGCGTTTAACGATAAAACAATGTCTTGCATGACAATTATTTATAGGCTTTTCTATTTTAGAGAGAATTGGTTATAAAGTACACCTTCGCAACATGTCGTATTACCATTTTCGAATGTTTTAAAACGACCGTTAACCTTAAGCGGCAGTGTAGAATTAGGAAAAGTAAGGCTTATTTTCCTCCCGTGAGAATATAATGATGGCCAGCTTTAACTGGCATTATGAGCATTACCGAAGAAAAGATAATGAAACCCAGCTGCTATAGCGAGAGTAGAGTAGATCGTCATTCATCATCAAATGCTATTTGTAGTATCCCACTGTTGCGAAATAAGTGAATCTGACAATCATAAAATTGCATCGCAGTTGGTGGCAGTCGCATTGCTTTGATTAGTCGAGTGCTATGCTCATCGGTTTAGTTTTACCTTTATCAGATTATTCGCATAATGGCGTACAGCGTGCAAAGTGAACTACGTGTCGCGAATAGAGAAAAAATCGAGTTAAGATCAATTTTCTTGTCATGACGATGTCTAGTCCTGCGCTTTCATGGTAGTGGAACGGAAGCACATCGGTCATACTCACAACCTTCATGATGGACTGTGTTCTTTGCAGTTGCTATGATACCACGAGAAATGTCACCTTACCTGCTGCACTCAGATGTCTTTTATACTCATAGGGAGGATATATATACGCTCAGATCAGTGCCTTATAGTTGTTATAATAGGGCGTGTGTAATGGTAGCTGACGTGAGGCGATGGTCGCATTTAGCTTCCTCATTCCCTGTAGACAGAACGGCTGTTAGCAAGGTAGCGCTTTTTTTTTTTCGATTGAAGCGGTGGCACCATGAGCGCAGGAGAGCAGGGTTACATCATTTGATGGTTGTTTCGGCAGTAATGTACAATTTGTCACTCCCTCCCTTGTTCTGGGAGGTATCATGTCTGCAGGTACGTGCGCTTTCACTGAGCCATTTAGTGAGTCTTCTGCGCCAAAGTGACGGTAGTCGATAACGACGCGTTCACGAACGCGAATCCGTTTTCAGCGAAGCTTCTTGTTTTGTTCTCTCTGCCTATAGCAACGGCCACCCGTCGTGTCACCTTGAACTTTCCGTCTATTCGCTATCACCCAATCTTCTGGTCAGCGACCGAGGGAATCGAGCTGGTCCTCTCGTACCAGTCATTTTCAATAGCCTCGGTCTTTGATGTCGACACGCTTTGAGCGATTCCTGTCTGAACGATCATGTCGTTGCGCGATCATTTATGCTGTCCGCACTGCTGGAACGTTTTTTGTGCATTATTCGACGCCATGTATGCTCTACCAGGATGTTCAAGAAGAATTTCATTTATTACGGTAGTTTTGTCCCTTTGACAGGAATTCCCCGCCAAATTGGAGTCTAATCAAGACGACATGAAGCTGGGCGAGGTGCAGCGGCCTTCTATCACACGGTTCTGAGCGGGCTCATATTAAGGTTTCTGTCAAGCTTATGCTTGGGCAAAACTGCTTCGCCTGATAAATGTGCTTGTTGCGTTACGGTTACTTGTTAGCAGAGTTATAGATTTGGTGTGCCACTGTCGAAACAAACTCTAAAATTTTTCGCACACAGCAAGATGTTTGTTGTAATCATGCGCGCGCGAAACGTTTCGTTTTTATGCAAGTCTCTGCACGTAATGTTAGCATAGACGTGGCGATGGTGCGAGTGACTCAACGGCTCATTGAAGATTCATAAAGACCAAACTTAAACTCTAAATTTGTGTAATAAGCTTCTATAGCCGGCATTTATAGGACTTCATGGAAGCTAATCACTGGTTCAGCAAGAAGTTAAGCCTATCAAGCAGGAACAGTCTGCGATGAAACGCCTGTGAAACGTCAGAACAAGTCTGCCGCTTCAGGCGTCTCATTCGCTAGGGTCGATCCGCTAATAGAAACTAGTTGTTGTGGCTGTAGGAAGAAGGAAAAGAAAATGCACGGGCCTGCTACTGGCTCTGTAGCTGAGCCACCTCCGCTGCCTCGTGCGGATAGAAGAGAATATAGAGTAGAAAGAAAAGAAAGAGGAAAGAAAGACGCGCGCCGCAACAACAGCCGTCGTCCACCACCAGCGGTGGCGTGTGCAATGACGGCCTACAACAGATAAAAATTCGGTGCCAGGCCAGCCCCCGCCGCAAGCAGCGGTGACCCACCTGCACCAGCCCCATCAGGGCAGTAGCTTTCGCTGGATAATGTGGTAAACAGGTAAGCCTAATCGCTCAGCTATACATATTTTATTTTTCTTTGGTGGTGTCATGAAGGTCGGAAGATAGTCATAGGCTCGCAGACGCTGTTTCTGCAATGGCGGTGGTAAGTATATGACATAAGATACGCACATTTTATCTACTGCATGTACTCTCAATCATGAATTTTGATAAGTAAACTAGGCAACAGTGTATACCTGGCAGGCTAAATGTGATTTCATAAAATCGGGGTGCGTCTACTCTTTGCTTTCAGAGGCGCTGGTTGTGTACAGGCGTCAGTGCAGGTCCTAGCTTGGGATATTTAGACAGAAGTGAAGTTGTTATGTTGGCTGACATCTGGCTACTGTGTCATTCGAGTTTGGTTTGAGAGGTACTCAGCTAATGGAATGGGTGCGTTTTAAGGAATGGGTATGCGGCTGGAAAATAATATTAGTGCCTCAGTGATTTCAAAGCCAAATGTCGCAAGAGATAAAAAGGATTTCGGTCTTACTACCCCTCAGCTGCTCTCCTTCACTCACCTTTGATATGTTTCTTTTCTTGCTCAGCGTGCTGCCGGTGTTATTTTTGTTTTTGTTACTTGCGTGCGTTTGTTTGCGTCTCTCAAGAAATCGTGGTGCTTGGAAAATGATATATTTTCTTTTTCGCGAAAAGGGCTTTATATATATCGATCGTCCTCGAATCAAGAAATGTAAATCGAATTTTGGATTAGCCAATGCAAATGAAACAATGCCTAATCGCCATTTATGCAGGCAATAATAGGCCTACGCCTAACTAACTGAAGTTTTCAAAATTAATTTCACTGCTTTGTGCCAATCTAATAATAATAATATCAATAATAATTGGTTCTCAGGAAAGTAAAGGCGCAGGGGCCCCGCCGGGGTGGCGTTGTGGTTACGCCGTTCGACTACTGTTCCCAAGGACGCGGGATCGATTTCCGGCCTCGGCGGCCGCTTTTCGGTGGAGGCGAAAAGCAAGGTGCCCGTGTGCTGTGCGATGTCAGTGCACGTTAAAGAACCCCAGGTGGTCGAAATTTCCGGAGTCCTCCGCTACTGCGTTTCTCGTAGCCCGAGTCGCTTTGGGATGTTAAACCCCACAAAACAAACCAAACAAACCGGAAGGCGCAGTATCTGTCACACTTGTTTCAGTGGATACCTGAACCGCGCCGTAAGTGAAGGGAGGAAGGAGGGAGTGAAAGTGGAAAGAGAGAAAGTAGAGTCGTAGTGGAGGGCTACGGAGTAATTTCGACCACCCGGGAGACCTTTAACGTGCGCTGACATTGCATAGCACGCGGACGCCTCTTCGTTTCGCCTGAGGCCGCTTATTTTAACAGACAATAACTTACTCGTGTACAAAAAGTCTGAGGATGGACTTTCCATATGAGGTAATACTGCCGAACTTTAGGGATGTGCGCCGTTTTCTATTGTGTTGTGCGCGTTGCTCATGCAGCCCGCGTCTGGACTAAAATGTGTTTAGAAAAAGCGTTTAGAAAAAGTTTTATTAGACATAAGACACTCACATTAGACATTTACATGAGCGGCGACAAATGACAAAAACAGGAATTGCACATGATTACAACAAAGGAAAGTGTACATAAAATACATCCTAACGAACAAATACATCACAGATCAGTATTTATATACAGAATAAAATTTGGGCACTTCGTATGATGATATATACAGTTTTGAATGGCAATGTACATGAAGGTATAGACAGTGTAGAAAATATGCCAAATGAAATAAATATGAACATATACAGCAATCGCATGCAGAGTATGTATTGAACATGTGGGTTGCAATGTGAACAGATGTGAGTGTACATATATATTTACATTACATTGCAGGCACCAAGGTGTGTTGAAAACCACTAAGTACACGTCCATTCGACATGTGTGGATGCATATGTGTGTTGCGATGTATAACGGAGTTAGTTGACAAATATTTACATTATATTGTTACGTGGTGGCATGACAAGCAATGAAACACGGCGACACAACAGAAACAGAACGACATGATGACATGACGATGAAATATGCTTTAATGGCCAGCAGGCCTGGCGCGAGCGCGCCGCCCCGCGTCACTGCCCTCGTCGTCATCTTTGTTGCATTACCCGGGGCCAACGAGCGATCGTCCCGAACGATTGCTAGAAATCCATTGCATGACGTGACGATGAACACAGATACAGGATCGGGACATGAAACGCTGGACACCGCAATAAATGCGAAGATGGCAAGAATGCTTGCACCGAAGCATCAAGTCCAATGTTCACCGTTTACCGAAGGCCAAGGCTCATGGACACGCCGAATGGCTTGGGCGGGGGTGCTGTCTTCGCTCAAGTGGTCGTGAGGTCGCTTCGTCGTGGGGTCGGTAGGGTCGCTTTGGGCTATTCCTAATCGTCGTGTGTTGTGGTCAGGGCTGGGGACGAGGCAGGGGACAGCGGCTTGTCGGGTCTGAGCAAAAAGGGCTGGGGCAGAGCTGGGCGACGATCTCCACGGGCTTTCAGCAGATGGACCCTGCGTACGGTTGGCTTCGACGGTGCAAGGCGAGAATGGGGATTAACCGCACCTGCAACCTAATGTTACGTGGTGGCATGACAAGCAATGAAACACGGCGACATAACAGAAACAGAACGACGTGATGACATGACGATGAAATATGCTTTAATGGCCAGCGGGCTTAGCGCGAGCGCTCCCCCCCGCGCCGCTGCCCGCTTCGTCATCTTCGTAGCAATATTACAGGTACCAAGGTGGGTTAAAAACCACTCGTAGACGTCTATCTGACACGGAAACAAAACGGCAAGACCATTGGAGAAGGAACTCTCGTTCACCAAGGTAGAAAAGTTCCTCAGCTAGAAAGCTCACGATCTCCTTTGGTTAACGCGCCAGGATAGGAGAAAGCACACGTCGACGCCGGCTCGATGCAGACAGCCTCACAACGATTGCGCCATAACGCGAAAGCTCAAGCTACAATCAGCAATCGTGCAAAGCGATCGCGAGGACATCTACCATTTACCTGACATCGATTAATACCTAGACATCTGAAACCGGCATGAACTGCCCTCCAAAAAACACGAGCAATGACGCATGGCTGGGCCATGTGACGATTGGATTCCTGAAGTGGGCAGTTGGGGCACTGCGCTTTTCGCACAATGCAGCCGATTTCGTGTAGGCAAAACCCCCCACTCCAAATGCCACATAAAGTCACGTAAATGCCCTGGCAGAAACGACGCTGTGAGTGGTAACCAACAAGTGGAATCCGCCCTTCGCCTACGTTCTGCAGGCACCAGCGGAAGTAGTAACGTTCCCATTGACTCCACTACTCTGTTCGCCGAGACGTCTAAGTCAGGGCTCACATGGCGGACGTGGTGACGAAAGGCCATCATACACGAATACAAAACAGGCATGCGGAAAGCCTGAGGTCCCCTATTGAGTGGTATGTCAGGGACAAGCTCCCTCACATTTGTGCTTAAAAAATAGAAGGCAAGCACTCGTTCTGGGCACTCATCACCCTGCAGCAAACGAAGAAGGAAGCGTGGAGCCAGCAGCCGACAGCAGACTGACAAAGATGGGAAGCCAAACCCACCCTTCGAACGTGGCTGGCCGAGTGCCGCACTGCATACTAGGTCCGTGCGACCTGCCCAAAAAAATGAACTTACAAGAGACTGAAGGGATGGCAAAATTCTGAGAGGTGGATGCATTAGATGCGCGAGGTACCATATTCGCCCGCACAAAGCAGTGTGGACAAGGTAGTGTTTCTCCAACATGGGTAGTTCAAAGGAACTGGCTGTAGTCACCTTGCTGCGCACCTCGTTTAAGACGCAAGTCAACACCAAAGCTGCTATCGTATGTCCCTCATAATCAATGCCAAGTATGCGGATAGTGTTGTGAATAATTGGTAGGGATTAAGGCGCGCTTCTGGCCTGCCAATTAAAATATATTTACTTTTTTCAAAATTGAGAGCAGCCCCAGACACCTTGCTGTATCTCTCAAGAAGATGAAAGCAGCGCAGCAGGCTCGCCTCATCACGCAGATACAGCGCAATATCATGCGCGTAAGCAGTCACACGCAGCGTTTGACACCCTGGAAGCGGGAGGCCACGGATATTTTGGTCTGTAATTATTGCCCTCAAATAAGGCTCTAAGCTAAGAGCAAACAAAATAGGCGAGAGGGGACAACCTTGCCGGACACCTCGGGTCAGAGGGAAAGGGTCACCTTCCCACCTATCCATCACCAGTATGCTTTAAATGCCATCATACATGCTTTTAATTAAACATATTAAATTTTGCGGAAACTGAAAAGCATCCAAAACGCCGAATATGTAGCCATGTTCTATCCGGTCAAAAGCTTTTTCTTAATCTAAAGAAACAAGGAGGCCACTAGCTAAGCGTCTCTGTGTGTAATCAATAATGTCTCGAGTGGCATACGACAAACTGTGTATTTCCCTGCCAGGAACAGAGCACACCTGATGACAACCAATAAGGGAGGCCATCACACCCCTCAAGCGCCGAACCACGATGGCTGAGAGAGCCTTGTAGTCTACGTTTAGAAGGGTGACCGGCCTCCACTCTTCTCGTCGAGATGATCCAGGATCACGTTTTGGGATCAAAATTATTCGCTCTCTTCGAAAACTGGCCGGAAAATCTAAATGCTAAAGCACTGTCGAAGGACATTGGTCAGTGCTGGACCGAAAACGTCCCAGAAGCGCAAATAGAATTCCACAAGGAGCCCAGCAGGCCCAGGCGCTGACGCGCGTTTCATTGACTCTAAAGCTGTCTTTTACCTCTTTTAAAGAGGGAAGTGCACAAAGCACATCATGCATCTCAGGGCTGACCAGCGGCAACCCAGCTAACATTAGATGCGTCTCTACGGCTCCTACATCAATCGTAGTACAGTGAATTCTAGTTCACTGTAATCGTAGCATCTGAACACGCCATGCCTTTGAAGTGCGTCAAGAAACGCATACAATACCTAGTTTGATGGGACGCAGAGTGGGGCACTCCGCTCAACGCTGAGCTATGGATGTCAGTTCTCCATGCAAATCGAAGCACCTCAGGATGTGCAGATGGACTATGTCTTCCACGCCAGGCCGCCGCCGAAAGGGACGAGGCTCCAATAAGGCACTGATACCGGCTATGTAACTCGTCGCACCATGCGCGCATCAGAGGGGTATGCCAAACCGCTTTGTGTGCGATGCGGATCTTTGCAGCCGTGTCTACCAGCTCCTGAGACACGCGACGACGTAGTGCACGACCCTCTACCGAACTGTGCATGCGCCAAATTGATTTGAGGTGTCCCATTCGTTTTCTTCACTGTCAGAAAACGAAACGCGTAAAGCTCGCGACAAGCTCTCACGCGGACGCGAATCGTGTAGTACGTGCACATCAAAACGCCACGGACGAAATGAGCCAGCGCTAGGAAAGGAAAGGCCGAGCATGACTGGCCGGTGGTCAGAAATATGAATGGGCGCTTGAGGCAAGGTCACAACATCCATAGCCGACACATACGTTGAAAAGGACTGTGGCACTGCGTGATCTAGCCTGCTCGCAGATGAACCACGACGCCATGTCCAGCAGAACTGCGCCCCATGCATGAGTTCGTGGGCATCAACAAGCGCAAAATGCTGAACCAGTCGCTGTAGTTCACATGCGTTTCACGTCGGTCGCCCTCGACCAGGGCCTTGAATATCTACTAATGAGTCTATAACACAATTAAAATCGCCCACTGTTATTACATGGCGGCCGTCTAAAAAGTAAACATCCAACCCTTTAAAGAAGTTATTACTAAGGCCGGAGTCCACCGGAGCATAAAAGCACAAGATGCGCAACCTCAAAGCCGCGAATAAGCAATCGAACGCTAGCACACGCCCAAGCCCGTATGTGAAGTGATGATCGCGCAATAGGGATCTGTTTAGCGCCACAATTCCTACGCCACTTGAGCGCGAAGTGGCGAACGAAAAGAAGCACTCCAAATGAAAATCGCGCTCAAAGGCCAATACATCAGAAAGAGTAGTAAAATTTGTTTCCTGAAGACACGAGATATCACAGTTTGTTCTGAAAGACAAATCTACTATTTCTGTCTGTTTTTGCATATTAAGAAACCCATGGGCGTTTAAAGAAAGAATTTTCAGTCCTAATATCGGGTATTGAGTTCGGAACGCCATTAAGGCAGATGCGCGCCCTGAGGTGGCACCACGAAAGTGCTTTGTACTCACATTAGGTGGAGTTCCCAGGCCCTCCTGAAGAAGGACGGGAATTCTTGGGAGTGTTTTCCTCCGGTCGACATTGTGCCGCATCCGATCCTGAGGTCGGCTACGAAACACAGCGCTTATTCCCTTCTCGCTGGAGCTCCACGTCCATATCACACTCACTGAGCGTTGAAAGCGACGGGGAGTGTCCGACACCAAGGCTGAACGAGCTGCTGGAATCGTCCACATCCTCTTTTTGGCTCACAACCTCAGATGACTCCTTTAAGTCTTTCCGTATTGCCGGTAGTTTTTTCACGCACCCCATTTGCTTCTCCAAGGCTCCGCGAATCTTAGAAACGCCAGCAGTGGCCGGCGTCGCCGCCAGCTTGATAATACGACCAGCCTGCGTTCCGAGCGCACCGCGGGTTTTCGGTGGAGCCAAAGCCTTAGATGCCGTCTGCACCTTTTTTCCGCGAACTCTATGCTTGGACTGGACGCCGCGAACTTTAGACGTGCACTGAGGTACCGGGGACGATGTGGCAGGAGCGGCCTCGATAGCTTAAGGCTCGCACGATGATTCGGGGACCACCGCGGTGTCAGCCGAGTTCGCGCGAGCAATCTCAGGCTGGGATGGACCAGTCGTATGCTTGTCCAACGGCACGTCATCACTGCTGGCCGTTCCTTCCACCAGTGTACCAGTAGTCGAATTCGGCAACGTTTTTGATGTCGTGCCCTCCACAGAGTCTATTTGTACTTCCTCCTTGCCTTTAGCCGACTCAGTTGGCTTGGCAGATGGGACCGGCACTGTAGGCTTTATGGGTGTAAGCGGAGGAAACGCACTTGCCGCTGCGTCCGAATAGGAACGGCGCACCGGGCACGTCACCGTCGGGTGGTCATCACTGCAGCGTCGGCAGGGCAGGGCGCAGCCTTCGTCTTAGTAACCGTGGATACCACAGCGTCCAGAAAAAGGCTCTGAACACTGTGCCCGAAAGTGCTCCGAGGAGCCACATCGCCGGCAAACACGCTGCATACCTTTGTAGTGAAAGGGTACGCGATGCCCAGTGACGCGTAGGTAGTTGGATACTGGTGACGACCCAGACATCGCCATCCGAACATACCGCGTCCCAGTGAGAACACCCTGAGAACACCGCTGCGAGCCCCTCTGGCTCGCAGCGACGGACAGGACTTTGCCATGCTGGCTCAAGACCTGTATGAGCGTTTCGGTTGAGACGTAAGACGGTAGGAAAAGGCAGGCCACGGTGGTACCTTGAGGACCAACAGGGACGATTGGTATACACTCACTGCCGATGAAGAGGCAGCCGGCGTCAACGATTAGAGACATGGATGCCATGCTCTTCACTGTAACTTGAAAAGACTGGGCGCCCATAAGCTGGACGCAGTAAACTTCGGGTAAACCCACTATTGAGGCCGCTGCGTCGACGACGGTCTCGGGACTGGTCCCCGCAGGGACGACTATGTCGAAGACTAGAGCCTTCGAAGGGTTCCATGGCGTTGAAGGTGCCATGGTGACAAAACTACCGGACGCCCCTGACGTGAAACACGCAGGGACGCCCGCCACTAATCTAGTCTCCACCACAGTTGTTGCGTGTCTGCCTAACACTAAAAGAGCTGTGACTGAGAGTGCTGTATCAGCTCAAAGACAGCTCGATAAGTATAAAGTTCTTACTGTATCGATGACCTGCTCCAATACCGACATGCAGTGCTTACAGGCGCTATACATTAAGTCAGGTAAATGCCTCTTCACTTGAGTCCTCTTGCATGCAAACAGGAAGTTCCTATAGGAAGGATATATAATGCCTAAGATTCCGTACGATGATGCTGATTTTTATTTGGCATGATACGGACGCCGGTGACCACGCCTGTCTCGAGTATTTCTGAATTCTACGTCGATGCTTGCTGTGAGAGGCAGCTATAACGCCAACCGTTTCTGGAAGGGGAGCTGGGGTTGTGCGTATATTGCTTGCCTCAATTTCTGTTATCACTGAAGAAAACTCATTAAAGAATCTTCTAGAAGATTGCTTGTATTCGGCATGCGTGGTTAAGTTTGGTTTCGCCATGTTCGCGTATTCTGCCAAGAAGAGACATTTGATTTTCGTGTAAGCGCACAGCCTTTCCTTCCATTTGTGCTGGTTTTCTGTTACATATGCAAATGAGAGACAGTGCGAAACAGCCGAAATGACAGTTTAGAGAGTGAGAGATTCAGTGTTATATCTGGTTTCAATAAAGAAACCAGGAGCGACCGAATGCATTAATTGAGGGGGGTGGGGAGGTTAAGGGAGGATAACATTTGCTGGTGAGGCCAAAACGAGAATTAGAAAAGGGGCCATGACAAAAATAATGATTCAGAACGGGCACCACAAGGGGACCACTGGGCTTCACAAATTAACCACCACAAGCATAATGTAAAACGCCCGTAAAATGAGCACACTTAGGCACGAAGAGCAAAAGAACACAACGAGTCACTTAACCTGTCTTTAAGGTTAAGTTAGGGGTTATGGCGTTTTAATTTAAATGTGAAATGAAAAATGGAAGCTGTGTGAAGGCTTCGACGCAAGGTAAAGATTGCGTGGTAGCAGCTAAGTAGGCGCCCACCGCTCCGGAGGTCTTAATAAGTTGAGGACTGTTATGGCATTGCAAAATAATTATTTTATTTGTAATATACTATGCACATCTACAAAACCTTGTTTGTGCGCGTTTCAGGCGATTGTAGGCTAATTTGACCATTATAATAAACGCAGTGGCAACACATTCTATCTGCGAAAGGGCTCTGAGTTTATTTGCTTCATGTCCAATAACATTAGATATGCTTACAACATGTTTACAAAATGTGATATGACTATGCTATAATAAGCTATACTCCTGTGAATGCACTAAAAAGAATCCGCTTCGCTCACCACACTACCGTATTTTCCTGTGTCATCACCCACTCCACCACCAACTGAAATTCAGATAGAAAGTAGGGTGGGTCATGTCGCGGGGACCAAGAGGAACAAATCGGGAAAAGATTGAAAATATGCATTTTTATAAAAGCAAATCTACGATTGCTTTTTTAGAAGAATTGGAAGAAAACTTTTTTTTAACGTCAGAGAAAACCCCTTATTTGGTTGTATTCATTCGTTGTCCTCATCAAAACCATCAATGGAAGCACCTTATTCTGAATTAAAAACAATGCTCAGGGTTTCGATCACCAAAGCCTCTCGGGGCTGCGGCTCCAGCATTGATGCTGTCACTTGCGGACACGAGTCGCTTGTTGAACACGTCATCTTCCGAGCCATCGAGGGCACTGGAGAGGCCACCGCTCAAAAGACCGATGTAGTACATTATCTTTGAAAACTGCAATCCATGTCCGACTCTGCCCGACCGTCTTTTGACCAAATGGGGTCGCAGAAAGTGGGTATGATGCACGAAGAACAGTTTGTTTTTGCCCTTCTCGTTCTTTTTGCTGTCGCTGTGGTCGGAACGGTAGTTTTCGAAAAATGATATGCCCGCGGTTTACGTTTTTTAGAGACGGCGATCACATGGGGGTTTTGGTATAACCAATACTTTGCCTAAATTGGGGCTGAACGACGACTCGGGGGTGGGTAATGACCAGGGATATTACGGGCATGTAGTTTTGGATGCCTTTTACTGTTCCTGCATACGCTGGTTCATATAGGAGTGTGCGAATATTCTTGAAAAGTTTCAATAAAGACTAGAATGTTCCATTCGATTCGTCTAACGAACAAAAATATGAAAATAAAATAATACTAAAAACGAATAGATTCCGTTATTACGTTTCCTGATAAATTTGAATATATATTACGGTGTTCAAACAAGACACGCTGCAGTTTACTTCGAAAAATTTGCGTCTGCTTCGATGCCGCACAGCTTTCAGCTGAAATTGGTCGGGGAGGTGTGGTGAGTTCAGCTCCATGGCGAGTTTCCTTTCAACTGTGAGGGCTTGTAATGCTCATACATTTCCTCAAATTCTGCATGACGCGGAAGTGCTCAGGTACGTTAAGCACACTTTAACTTGCCCTTCCCACGAGTGGGATGGTATTAGTTTCTTGGTGTTGTCATCCGTAGAAAATAGCGACCTTTTCTCTGTTCCAAATGAAGATCACTGGGTTGATGCATTGACATTTTGTTCGTAGCCCCTAATAAAGCCTAGTGTTGCCTCTGTTCAAATCACCGATATACCTGTGGCTTATCAAGGCGCACCACAGCGCTGCCGACCTGGCTTCGTCATTTCGCACTTTCATTCGCTTTGTTCATAGCGTTCAATTGTTGCAAAGACATTGTTCAATGTCTTTGCAACAATTTTGAAATATTGGCTAATTGGAAAAATTCGCAATTTGTTTCGTATTCGATTCGATTTTAGACTACATTGTTCCTATCTGAATAGATAGACAGCGTCACCGTTCGCATTTGATTCGATTAAGAAACAGCATTATTTACATCACAATGTTACTGAAATAGATAAATGCGTGTGAATGTGCTTGAAATAATTATTTCCTATGCGGTGCAGGTGTGTCACTCACTATCACGCCGGATCTCCGCAGGCGTGTTTTACCGCAAGGGGCTATTCGTCGCGGTTGCGACGGGGATATCAACTTTTAAGAGTAAGTAGCCTGACTGCGTGCACAAAATGCTCAATGAGCGATTTGCCACCATGAAACAGCTTTGATTCTGCTCAAAATACCCTTCCTTTCAACGCATGAGCTATCATGCTTCTTCCTTTGACGTCATCGCTTGCATCTTTGCCAACACTACTTGCGTCGAAAGGGTTGCGTCTAATAATTTGTGGGCAGTTGTGTGAGCGTGGGATGCGCGTGGATATGTCGATTGTACCCTAACATTATATCATATTGATTCTTTCAGACCCCCCCCCCCTCCCCCCTCTCCCCCTCCCTTTTGTTTTTCTGCAGCGGTCACCGCGTCACGCCCCTACTGTTGCTAAGGTAGGCCTCTTTCCGCGCTGGAGAGCGAACAAGGAAAAGAGGCGGAGAAAAATTGCTGTATTATGCTCGGCCTGATAAATATGATATCGACAAATTTCACGCTGTCTTGCCTCGCTGTTCAGGATGTTTTATGTTGCAATCAATATATGTCAGCGGAAATATCTCGTTTCCTTCGTCAGTTCAGTACCATCTTAAGCAGTCGGCTAGATTTCGGTGTTAGACAATATCTCACAACCAACGGGAACGGATCTGAAAAAGGATACAAAATTACCTTGCTGGTATAAAAGAAATTCAACTGGTCTTACTTCTATGAGCGCATTTATTTAAGTACGGTGGGATAAAGGCACAGAGAGGATCGCAATTCCACAAAATATTTGTGTTCAGCAAGGTACTTTTTTGTTTTCGCTTTTCAGGCCGCTGTCGAGGTTCGTTTTGTAAAAAAAATGCGTTTTTACCCCCTATAAAATTTTCCGTCAAGACAGAATGAGTTTATTTTTTCTTTAATCATTGTCCCCCTTTTGGTAATGATGCCAAGGCGGAGAAATGCTGTGATAATCTATTGGAAGTTAATGGCGTTGTAGCTTTTTGTCGTAGGCTCGCAATCAAACAATGGGCTCTTGATTAACAAGGCTAAGCTAAATGCGAAAGGCGTGGTAGAACGTTTTTTCCTTGTTTATCTCAACCTAGCTTTACTTATCTTCGCGTATCTTTCAGTTACCCCATTAAAGAGTGGTTTGGTTTGGTTGGTGGGGTTTAACGTCCCAAAGCGACTCAGGCTATGAGAGACGCTGTAGTGGAGGACTCCGGAAATTTCTACCACCTGGGGTTCTTTAACGTGCACTGACATCGCACAGCACACGGGCGCCTTGCTTTTTGTCTCCATCGAAAAGCGGCTGCCGAGTGACATGACAGCTTTTCACAAGATACGCATTACGACTTTTATTGGTTCCACCTAAATCGCAGAGCAGCAAAATCACCTAGAGGCTACCGGAGCGGAACGTCTTTAACACAGACAGACACGAGCGGGGTGCAAGAGCCTCGCGATGTTGTCACTCAAATGCTTGCCATACACACAATGATATTTAGAGCGAGCTCTACTCTTCGAACTGCAACTCTCAAGGCCATTATTCACTCGCGCATTTGATTTCAGAGGGTCTAGCGCGAGCGCTCTTGCCCACGACAATGCCCGTTTTTCGTCTTCCTCGTCCGATGCATTACCCGGGGCCGCCGAGCGATCGTCCTGATTGTTGGACAGGGAGGCTTTCCGCTGGGACACCACGTCAATAGCGGGGGTCTAATAACTGCTTCGCTAGCGCTTCGTCGTTCAATCTCGCCATGCATGAGTTACGTGGCGGTTCTATTACGTCAACGATTTTGTGCACGCGTCAGGCTGAGTCTGATCATCCAGCCCATATAGCTCGCTGAGAAGCAGCAGCGAAGAGAAAGCCTGTGCGGCTCGAGGCAGAGACCGACGAAGAACGAGAATCTCGCATAGAGGAGAAACGTTAGTATGACCATGAAGCCATGCTCAACGCAGCCTACGCTAGGATAACTAGGTTTAATCGGGATGACCCTCCACAGCTGTTTCGCTCTACACCCGTATAGGTCCAGCGCGCTGAGAGAGACAGAGAAAAAAAAAGCGTTGGTATCATCGCCGCTAGCATTTGAAAACAGCCTGTTGCGGTGATGCCTGCATTTAGTTTCCAACCTTTCCTAGCCCTTCAAAGCAGAGCTTAGAGACATTACATCTTTGTTTCCAAGATGATAATTTATATAGGCGACATATGCGAGCTTGATAATTCAGCGTTTTTTCGTGAGTGTGCATTTCATGCAAATGAACTTGACCAGAATATATCTGAGCTCCTTTATATCCACTTATTGGCCTTATTTCTGGCCAAAAACAATAGAAGACAACGACAATGTCGTCAAGAACAAATAGTCAGTATCCATTGATTCAGGAGAGGACGCTGTCAAGTCATCGTGCTTGGGGCTCCCGGTGCGTTTCTGAAAACAGGAAAACAAAATAAGCGAAAAATTCAAACGTGTTTTGTAACAAGGGTTGTGCCATGCACCAATATAGCAGTCTTTTTTTAAATTCAGTACAAGAAACTTTAGAATTACTTTTAAATAAAACGAATAGATCTGCCTATAGATAGTAAATAGAAATGATAGGGCGTCAATTTGGAACTTTTAGGGTTGTAGCGGCTGAATGAAGGACGGCAAAAAGTTGGATAGAGCTTCAGCTAAGACGCAAGAAATATTCTTTAAAATATTTACGTCGTTGCAATACACAGGATTGTCTGACACCAGTCCGAGATAGTCCCAAAACAACGTAGATAAGGCTCACAAAGTCACTTCTAGCCTCACCAGAACGCCTCTAGGACTGACCGAGACCGATTCACCCTAATAGTCATCCATAGCTGACCAAGTGAATAGTGCCAAGCGTTTGAGGCCGACACAGAAACTGTTGTCTGCGTTAATGACGTACAACAGCGAGTTGTCTCTCATCGCTCTACAAGCGTTCGGCTGGACAAAGGCAGCTGCGACTGTGGCTAACAGTTACAACGAAGTCAACGCGCTTCTGCTGTTCCTTCAAGAATCACGACTGAAAGCATTCATGTAAACTTCTGCTCGTCCTGTCTGCTGCGCGCGTTATTCAGGCAAAATTTATGAAATACAACGTCGAGAATTCAGTAATTGGAATTAATCAATTGCCGCATGTTACGACGTTCACTGCCGCACCAGAACCACCTGACCTTGGAAACAAGTGGATTGAGGTGCAGGGCTATGTAAAGTCTTCACTACGTACCACTTGAGGATTGGGGTGTATCCGTAAGCACCCAATCCATATCCGTAGCGGAGGCCGTACGGGCTGAGGCCGTACCCGTAGCGGACGCGCAGGGGCTGAGGCTCGACCCTGTGGCTGTAGCTGACGCCGGTGGTGCGGTAGCCGTACGGGGTTTGCACGTTGTGCACGGTTGGAGTCACCGGCACCGTGCGGTGAACGCCGGTGTAGGCGGCGGCGACGGGAGTGGCGTGCACCGTCGAGACACCGGGCACGGTGGGGTAACCAGCCACTGGCACTGTCGGGTAACCGGCCACCGGCACAGTTGGATAGCCGGACACCGGCAATCCGTACGTGGGTATGTAAACAGCGAGGGCATTGCCCAGCAGAGCGAAGAGGCAAAGGACCTGTAAAACATATCAGAATGTAGGTCTTTCATGCATATGAGGTCTGCCTAATGTGAATAAGTTGTAATTGCTTGTGCGCTGAGAACGAAGGTATAGAATTCTTTAAGTTATATTAACGCTGATGATTTTGTATGACTGCACTAAGTCGGCACTTTCAGAAAGAAATATCTATAATAACCCGAGTGGTGCAGTGTACCAGGGCGTTGCTCAAAGACTATCAGCGAGAAAAATGATAAACGAATAGGCTAGTTTCCGTAAAGTGCAGGTACGAACAGAAGTAAAAGAAGCCTTTCACTTCCGTGGGACCTTATTTAGTAGTTGCAAAATAAAACCTGGGAATGCAACATTTACAAGCTGTTCTGGGGTATAAATGTTCAGTTGCGATAGCTACGATTGCAATTTGAGGAAACATGAGTGCTATTCTTTTTTTTTTGTTTCTTCACCTGCATATTTAATGTAGAATACGGGCTCTGTTAAGGGATCCAAATTAAAAGTTTTTTTTTTTTTTTTGTATCTGTGGTCTTTTAATGTGCACCGAAAATACTATATGCGCATAAACAGCTTTTCTCAATAGAAATAGACGAGCAGTTGTGGGATAGAAACGGAGAGCTAATGCTTTGTAGACGAACGCTATAAGTATTAGTTCACTGCTGACGATGAAAAATAAGGAGACGTGAAGAGGTAGTACATGCTGCAATTCCGAAGTTCGACTACGCTAATTCCAAGCCATGACAGAAAAACGAATGTCACGTAATGCGTGTCGATATATTAGTCTGACTTCAGAATTGTGTGAAAAGGAGCTACTTACGGCAATCATGGTTGAGTTGATTTTTCGCAGCTTGTGATGCCCGAAGGAACGATGCCTCTAAAGGGTTGCTCGGCCTCCTTTTATACCCACTTCACTGCCCTGTTTTTCTCCCTCTATCAGTCGATGTGCACGCAAATGAGCTGGACTAGATGCCCTTTCGGGTTTGTTTTGCGCCTACAGTTTCAAGGTCTTGATGTGACCACTGTGGTCCATTCTCCTATAAAGATTTGCTGTCAGATAGGCGATATATTTACGACAGGTGCGCATTCTCTCCTTCTTACTGCTCTTTTCTATCGTGCTATCGTGCGAACGGGTACATGGTTTACATCTGCAGGGGCCGGGATGGTGGCGGTAGCGAAACCACTTTCACGTAATTTGTTGTTGCATAAAATACGTGTGTGCAGGCTCTCTACATTCAAGCCTCCTTTCTCAAGTACAGTGCGTAGCTCTTAGCGCCATATGTGGGGTCATGATCCCTGTTACCTTGAACTTTGTTTCGAGACAGTATCGCACATCCGTCTCCTGGACTGTAAAGAGCTCTAGGTACGGCCGATCGTCTTGCTGACAATGTGTCACGGTTGCAAATAGTACCTTTTCCAGCAACCTCCTTATCAAACGCGTTTTGTACGGACACGCGCTGACATTTTTTATAACACCTTTGTTGAACGTCCCGCGGCTGTTCGCGCTTTTGAGGGCACGCTCTCTTCAGTAGTTTATCTGCTCGGTTTGCACAAGAGGTAGGTGTTCATGCAAAGAGATGGGAGTATTTATAAGTAGCTAGAAAACGTTCCGCCTTGAGGTTAAAGAAGTGCCCATTTTCAACAGTGCAAAAAGTACCCGTTGGTTGCCACATATTATTACGCAAATAACAATTGATTTTTATTTCTGCACACGGCCCATTTGTTCATACAACTAAGGCAGAGGAAGGAATAAAAGAAAAATTAAGTAACAGTTGCACAAGTGGCAATCGGGAAAATCAACATTATTTTCCATTCGATAAAATCAGCGCGCAAAAAGAAGCAGTATGTACAGGATTGGAGGGAGGGGTTGGGGGAATCTGGGGAATCCTGCTGGGGGCAGGGCGGCTCCATTTTCATTGCAAAGACCTGTAATTGTTGTGAACTTATTGCATTAATTATTACAACAACGATAACTAAATTATACCTTTGCAAACATGTTTTATCCTTTTCGAAGCCGATGTCGTGCACCCGATTTGTCGTAGCATATTAAAAATGCCCCGAACGTTGATGAAGGTTCTTGCCATTCGCAAAAGCGTCGTCGAAATGAAATCTACAGTGTATAAAGGTACAACAGTTGTTGTGGTATGTTTGTTTGAAGCAAAAAAGTACTGTTTTGCAGGGCATATACACAGGGCATTTTCCGGCCCTTTAATTATGTTTAAGAAACCCTTTAATGTAAACACTGTGACATTGCAGAAAGCTGGTTACAACAAAATCAGCAGTGTTTCCCAATGTGCTTTCTGTTATATTTTCTTTTCTCTGCGTGTTTTTGTGGCTTAGATACTATGCCTGGATACAGAAACCAACTATTCCAATTAAGAGCCTTGGCTGCTTCCGCTACGATTTGCATAGCTAGCTATCCGTAGCTATTAATATTCCTGTGACGCATTCTATGGCAGACCTGCATCGTTTCACATTCTCTTAAAATACGCTCTTGTTTCAAACTGGATTGCTATGGAAATCACGACGAGAGAGCTGTGATATAATAAGCTCCGCTGAAGTAAAACACTGGAAGGCATTTGAAGATGATGTTTGTTTTGCGTGAGGGCAGTTTCGATGCGTTTAACAACTTATTCAGAATCGTTATCCCAATCCAACGAGGCTATCAAATTTAGAATGCCACTGAAAACTTCTGCATCGAGTTGCAAGTAAAGAAATGAAAAACAAAATGCCTCGTGTGCAGCCACGCGTACGACCAACGCATTCACGTTTCACTGTATACTGGCGATAATGGGAAAATAGTTCTTGTGAGACTAAAAAGCTGTTGTTTAGGGACAGTCTCTCACGGACCCGCTGACTGAAGTAACTGTTTGCTGCAGCTACATTTCCCTGCAAAATGATTACAAAATCTTAAAAGAGTAAGGTCCACTAACAATGGATACTGGAATGCAGGGAAGACTGCAGTCTGTCGTCGTTCAGTAGCGGCTTTTCGTATTCTCGTCTCAGACGGTTTTCTTGTGTATCTTATAAAGCTTGATATCTTCAGTGTCGGTGCACTGTATATATTATTATATTTTAATATATTTGCGGTTTGTTGACTGAATTGATTCCGGTAACACTATTTCAGCTGTTGTAATTGTGTCAACAAGTCTCGCTTCATATCTGAATGCTATGCATGCATCTTAAATCTGCATTAGTTGTCTGGAAGGTGTTTGTCTTGTACTCTATTTTATCTTAAGCGCCATGTTAACAGCCATGTGCAATTTTTTTGGTAGGAAGAAATTTCTTTGCAAGGAAGATACCGGGAGACACACACGAGCAACTTATTCTCATTAACCGACTGAAAAGAAATAAAACAATAAAAACTAGCTGCGCTGAAAGTAAATGTCCTTTGATGCCACTGCAGCCTAAACAAATAGCTTAATATGCGTTAGAGGCAAATTTTAGATGCCTGTGTACTTTCAGGCCGAGCTTGCCATCTTACTGTTCCGTGAATGTTAAGCGTAGTGGCAAGACAAAATAAAAAAGCAAATGTTCAGCATACCGCTATCTTCGCTGCTCTTTCTTAAAAAGTAGGCGCAGTTTACCATTGTGCAGGAAGTTGAAAGTAAATGTCACGTGAAAAAAACCTTAGCAGTGAGCTGATCCCAGTATGATCGCTAGGCATTAAACCAGTCACTATATTGCTTTTGTGATTCTAAAAGCGCTTTTTCAATTTTGTTTTCTCTGCTAACGCACGACCGAAAAGTTTCTTGCTTTAATTGAGTGCACATTATTTCCGTATATTTTCTCACCGCTTTAATATGGTGTGGGAGAAAATGTTCGTTTACTGCTAGCACACAGGTCTTTTCTCTTTTGTGATCTGTAGATAATGAAATGAAGGAAGCGAATATGTTACAAACATGCAAAAATGTGGCAAAGCACGGGCGCTCTGTGTGTAGTTTACCTATAACACATTATTGGGGGCTATGTAAATTGCAGTGTATGTCGAAGGCCACGTTCTTCTGGCCCTATATAAGACACTACGAGGCATTTAGCCCACTATTTCTTCAACAGTCTGCTACCAAGTTCGACCGTAGATGCATTCATATTATAGTTTCGTTATGCCGGAGTCTCACTTCCTTGGAGTTACTTATTTTGTCTGCACATATGGATGGCTACTAGCTGGTACAAGGAAGCAATGTATACTCAATAGTTTCTTCTGCACATGTGACAGTTTGTCGATGCAGGGTGCGGCCACAGAATTCGAGAAAACAGGCGCTGTCACGGCTATAGCATTAAACTATCGCGCCGATATTTCTCATTTTTAAAATGCAGGAAGAAATGAGAGGATTTCAGAGCTGTGTCGACAAACGTGCTTCGATATCGTGGCAAATTGCGCGTTTTTGTATAATATATAATGGCGGAAGAGCCCAAGGTAGTATATTCGGAAACATTGTAAACATTGTTTATTTGCGACATATAAAATACATCAATTTTGATAAGAGGACGTGGTTTTCCAAGAGGCGCTTTCGGCAAGGTGTAGTGGCGTCCGGGTCGATGATTCATTTTTGCAATGGTCAAAAGAATGGCTGCCTCTGAAGAAAAACAACAACAACAAATGAACAGCGTTGTTGAGCCACTCATTCGCATGCCGGTTAAGAAAATCTATATTTATTCAAAGTAATTTTTTATGTACGAGGTGGCTGAATCATTCTTGCCAATACTTCTGAGTATAATAAAGAGCCTGGAGATCGTATTGCTTGTTTTCCAAGTATTGTAAATTAACTGGAAAATGTTTGAACCCTTTTACAGGAAGCATTAAACAGACTAACAAGGACGGTCATTCTGTCTAAAGCGAAATAATATGAACAGTGTGGAATTACTGATTGGTAGCTTAATCTAATGCTCTTTTTGCATTCTGATGCTTCAATTATTTGTTTGCTTATTTATTTTCCTTCCCTTATTTATTTCCCCCCCTTCCCAGTTTTTTGAGGCGTAGTGCGTATCTTCTGCTACCGGTATAAGAGGCGGCATATACTTACACTTGAGGGGGTGGACGTAGCCGTAGGTATCCAATCCGTAGCCGTAGTTGAGTCCGTAAGGTGCCAGACCGTAAACGTAGCGGTAGCGCAGCGGATGGGCGTTGTAGCGGTAGCTGTCACGTGGTACGTAAGCGTAAGCTGGGACGTGAACGGCACTGGCCACAACAGTAGGCACGGATGAGTGAACAGTGTGCACGGTGGTCTCAGAGGGCGTGTAGGTGGACACCTTAGCCAAGGTGTGCGGGACTCCCTGTTGCACAGACTCGTAGCTGACTACCCGGGTGGCCTTGGACACGGCAGGAGTATGGTGGTAGGTGGTGGCCACGGAAGGAACTGCAACCGGCACCACTGCGACCTTGTCGGCGAACGCCACGCTGGCCAGAGCCGCGATGAAGCACAGCTGGAAAAATCCAGTCACCAAAAAAAAAAAAAAAAAACGGTTCGAAACACTAACGGAGCCATCGCCAAAGACATCGCAAGGAATACCAAATACTCAACCTGGAAACGTAATACGGTGCTTTCAAAGACAGGATCGAAACACAGTTGCGAGAGGGGCACGCGAGATTTGATCTGTGCTCAAAAGTGCGTGTTGTCGGGCTAGTTGGTTGAGCATACTGTTGATGAAGCTAGTGCAAAAATTTTGACAATGACAAGAAGAAATGCCGCCGGTCTTTGGTCATATATATCTCATCTTTGTGAGTTTTGTGAGTCATGACGGAAGCTGACGGTTTCATTTTTGCTACCGGATATTGCGGGTGCCTCCGTCTGGCGTAGAACAATGATATGGCATTTGTAAACGCTGAAGACAAGTTTTCATGGTGCATTTCTTTATAATAAACACTTGGCTACAGAACCATGTTACAAAAGTACAGATAGTAACACTCAGGACTTCCTGGACAAGAAGCCAACTATTCAGCGGTGCGATTACGTAGCATGAAAACTTACGGCGAGCATGTTGTTGTTATTGGCGTATCTTCGATGTTCGGGGATGATGTGCGGTTGGGTGCCCTGTGCTCCCTTTTATACCACACGGGTCCTCGAGTTTAAAAGCATGCTCAAGCGCTGCAATGCATGGGAACAGATTGCCGAGGAATCACTTTTAGTTGAGATGAATAATACATTGGGCATAATGTATGGCAATGAACACTATATGAAGAGGAAATAGACTGAAGGGAGATAAGGATAGAAAATGTCACCAAAAGTGAGAGTGATAATTGCTTGGAAGGAGTGGAATCGATCAGCATGATATTTAGAATGTGATGGAAAGTTGAAAAGTGGCCATACAGCGACCGGAATCATTCGAAAACGAACCCCCGGCAAAAATCAAGTAAAAATAAAATCTACCGTCCACAATTTCGGTTTGCGCTATTTTCCGGTGTATGTTACTGCACCTTGCGTTTACTGACGACCACTTTTAGTAGAGGGATCAAACCTGACGAGTAAATATGATGACTTCTAATTCTTGCCAGATTATACTTTCAACTTGATAAACCACTGTGTCTGAGCAAGTAGATAGACGGGCCGGTGGCCTCCGACCTTGCTTCGGGAGCAAAGTGTCGCCCTGCATGCGTGATTAGTTTGAAAGTCATCCGGTCAGTGCGCACTGCGCTTATGGCACAGCTCTACTAACCTGTCTCTTATCGACTCATTCCCCTGTTGTTATTACCGCGCTCCGGCTAATTTTAACTTTCGTATGCGTCGGATGCCTTGCTGGGAAGTCTTGCAGCTTGAGTCTTTGGTGTTAAGAAGGGTGACTCACGTGTGCCGCTCTGTGCGTTGATTGCGGATGACTTGAATATGAATACCTACGTAGGCAGAAATAACTTCGTGGAGGGCACACCTGCGTGCCCAGGGTGCAAAGTTTGCTGTGCCATAGCAGCGCTTGTAATTCTACACAGTGTTGACAGTGTGAATGTCGACTCCTGTATCAAATATATAATGTAATAAGTGACGTGTTCATATTTCCACTGCCCCGCCGTGTTGCTGCTCGACTGCTGTGCCCGAAGATGCGAGATCAAATTCCGGCCGCGATGGCAGCTTTTCGATGAAGCCGCTAAGCAGGCGCTCGTGTGATATATGCGATGTCAGCGCTTGTTAAAAAACCTGAGGTGGTCGGCATTTCTGAGCTTCCATTACGGCATCTGTCATAGCCTGAGTCTCTTTGGGACGTTAAACACCATAAACCATAAACCATGCTGAGGTAAAGGCAAAAAAATCTTCTTCTGTATGGGGCCTGGCGGTGGGAAGGTGAACTAAAAGTGTTTAATAAACATTTTACTCTGTGCTCACAAACACCAGATGCGGCAGCCGCAGAGTTCGCTAGAAGAAATGCGAGACTCAAACAATGAATATACTGAAAAGAGAATAATAAACGCTCTATAGATAGCTAAAAGTAATTTTTATGTGTTATTGTTAGAATAATTGAAGTAGTATAATGGTGTCACAAAGTGTTCCCCCAGTGTGGAGAGTCTCCAGATTAGTTTTCATCACACAATTATTTGTTAGTTTTTGAAACAGAATCGAAATTTCGTCTCCTACAAAAAGTTCTCTTCGCGTGAAACACGCTATTACTGTGGAGGCTGCAGGCCATGAGATGCAGCTGTACCTGTTCTCGCAATATAGAAGAACGGCTGATTGGGCGAGTTGGTGAACCATGATGGACAGTAATATAAGTGCGCAACAAAGACGAGACAAAGAGGAGAAGTGTGCCGTCGTTGTCCACTTCTCCTCTTTGTCTCGTCTTTGTTGCGCACTTATATTATTGTCCATCTCGCAATATGTAGTTTTATCTAGCTCTATATGTAAATCGCGCAAAGCGTACACGTTTACTTGAGTTGCTCATCCGAGGAGCCCACTGCGTACTTCATTTTTTGTTCGCATCTCTCTCCATGGGTCTCGCATACACGGGGAAGAAAATGAGATACATTGTGTTTATTAGGTCAAAGCGGTCTTGACCATGTACTTGTGGTATTCGTCAGTGGAGGCTTTTTCACGACGGAATCATATTCAACGCGACACATTAGGGGCAGGCAAGAAAATGCCTCGTGTTGATGGCTTGAATATTTCCGGCAATCAATTTTGTTACACTAAGATCTCGTTTGAGTATGCTGTGACGTTATGCGCAGGTGAACAGATGATGTCTTAAAAAGTCTCTTCATTAATCGTGAAATGATACTATACCAAAAGAAAAAATGCGGGAAGTTGTGCTGAATTCACAACACTAAAGTAACAAAATGACAGCCGGCTTTCCTAACGTTTATTGCCTTGGGATGGGAGCCAAAGTAACGCGGTTGCTTTACTAGGGACTAAACGCGTGCCGAAGTCACTTGTATTACCGGTGGCATCGATTTACAGGAGCGATGAAAAGGTGCCTGGGGGATGTAGTGAGAACTTACTTGAACATGAAAAAAAAATTGATAATGCAAAAGCAGGAGGGCAAATATTTTAATGCGCATAAATGAAGTTTAGGTTGTGATTAGGAGTTTACGTGTCATATTTTTATTATTTTTCAAACTGGCTTTTAGTGTCCTGTCTCGGTCATATATTGCTCGCTGAGTAACTTGCCCAGGTTTACAACTCCACGTTTTATTTCTTTACAGGCGGAGAGACTGCGGCAGCGGCGTCGGTTCAGCGCTGTCGTGTTGCCTTTTGGAAGTGTCTGTGTGCAACGCAGGTTATCGGTGTCAAACGTTCCCCATTTCTTGCTGCTGGTCGTGTTAAAGCTTTTCAGGAAGGCTATGGCACTGAGTGCGCGTTGAGAATTGTAACTGCCGCTGCGTACGTGTCATCTCGGACGTTGCGACCATGTTGCGGCTGCGCCTTGCCTCCCAGACACGTCGCTACAAGTGGCGGCTAGTTCTACAGATACTTACCTGTACGAGTGGCCTTCCTTTGACAGCGTCACATTACGTGGATGTGATGTTTTATTCCTCTTAAGACGCGTATTGCATTCCGCAAAGCCTTCCTTTAGCTCCCTTTGCTGTGCATCCTTCACATGATATGGAACTGCAAAGAGCAATTAGAGAAATATAAAGCTCGAGCGCTCAGCCAAGCGGAATGGGAGGCAGAGCTGGCCCACACGGGTCTCTCAGAGCAGCGCAGCCTGCTCGCCAGGGCCCAGGAGACAGCCCAGGCCAATGGTATCCTGGACTGAGGAAACCACCCACGCTATTCCGTTAAACATATAAAGTTTACTCTCTCTCTCTCTTCGATTACAATTTTGCATTACCGCGCCAACCTTAGTTGATTGTACTCAAGCAGTTTTTGTGGATCCTAACTTGAACGGCAACCTTTCATAGATATATTAAGCAGTGAAGTTGCACTAAATGTCTAGCCTCGATTGACTTCAGTCTGCATTGTAATGAAGCGCAAGCGAAATTCATACAAGCGTGCAAAGCTAGAAATCTGAGCCGAATGGAACTGAACTGTACCGCCGTTAATATGTACTTCTCGGGAGCAATAACATATCATAGTAAGTAGTAAGGAATCGCATTTCAATTTATCGTCTAAGAGTTTATATCTATTTGCCATTATAGCCCTCGCGCTTCTGTTATATACCATTTGCGCTTTTTTCTCCATTGGATAGTACGCTGCTCGTTGACAAGTGTCATGGTCCTTTTATAATCCGCATGTGCGTCGTTTGCAGACGCTACGCTCTGGGTGGTTTACTATCCCTAGTATTGAACGAAGACCGCACCTAAGAAACGTAAGATGGTCTCCTTCCTACAGTTCAAGATTTCTAATGTCTCGGCGCATCTGCGCATGCAATCGGGATTTAAAGCACGGCTTTCCATGTTGCACAACATTGTTTTGTATCTCTCATTTGTGTCTGGACTGAAATCACTAAAGCTATCTTAATTGTTTGCATAGGACTGCAAGGTTATTGTATTGCCTACATTTATTAAGTGCTGCCTGCTGAAATGGACCGCCGCATGCGTTTACATGATGGGCGATGAAAGAGAAGTCTGAATGATGCTTGATGTCGGCTGGGGCTAACCCACGTAAATGCCATCATTTTAGGCTGATTTAATATGTCAGCCAAAGCCCTTGCCAAGTTAAATCGAGCCAAAGATGTGGTGCCGATTATTTGCCGGCATGCATGCCCGAGCACAATCCTGACTCGTCGTCAATAGCCCTATGTTTTTTTACAATATGTTTTACAATAAAAGAATAATTCATATTTTGCTCCAAATGAGCTCATTCTCACGTACGTGTTTTATTTGTGACGTAATGTTTTGGCAGCACGAAACAGTCGCCACGCTCAGTCGTAACGCGGACGTCTGGGGGACTTTCGCTACCTAGTAATGCATTTGCCTTGTAGCTGCCACGCAAGCTGACATCGTTTCACTTTATTGTGCTAGCACGCAGTAGTCAGCTATTGTGGAAAAAAAGCCGTTGTTGGCATCCGGCGTGACATACTTCCCTGCTTGCTTTCAATAGCAAGTTGCAACTGCAATCGGCCACCAGCTGGGTCGGCATATCGAAGTGTCAGCTGTGACATGCCAACTGCCACAGTTGGTAGGTGGGCTAGGGGAGAGAGAAAAAGAGATATTGTAAGCTTCTAGGAGAGACGAGGCGGAGTCCGGGATATGATTAGCATGGGATGAACCCTGTGGATAGCAACCCTGTTAGGAGCAGGCTTTTATGCTACCACATTGTCGCAGCTGGTGATAGGTTCCCGCCATGGGTTTAGTGCGCCAGCACCAGCGATCCTCTCAACGGTCGTGTGATGTTTGAAGTATCTGGGCTTGTGCAGGAACATGTTCGTACAACATAATCGCGTCTGTATCCACGGTGGGTTTGCATGACGTCAGGTGACATGCCATGGCCGAATTAGCAGCAGCTTCCAACGTGGACAGCCCTTTTGAGATGAGAATCGGAGCCCCATGCTCGTAATATATTGACCCAATATTGGTAATTTGTTGACAATGCCGGGTAGAACATATGACCAGTATATTGCCAACGTAGCACCAATATTGGGCCCACTTGTCCTGATTGGATTTTGGACCCGATCTCATAACCGCTATATTTATACGTCATGCAGACGCTTTACTATGGCTCGGTTAAAGTGAGGAGGCTTTATATCCATGGCGTCTGGTGATTCACATAATTTTGGTAGTGTACCGACACCGAAGTGCTGGCGCACCTGACATCCGCACTAAATAGCACTATAAATCGTCCGTCATTTCATTTTGGGTGTCATCCTTCTGTGCTTCGACAGCTAAAACAGTTTACAGAGTAGAAACCTCAACCTCAACAAAGCGTTACGGGAGACCAGTTCGTGCTTTTATATTGAAGGCAGGTTCTAATGATCACGTGCTCTGCGCTACTAGCAAATCATGCATTTTACTTCTCGGTTTAGAATAATGTTATGAGCTTCATAAAGTGGATCCCAGCCAATAAAAGCAGTACATTGTCCGCAATTTTAACTTGGTGCATTGAATGGGCGTTTGACTTCAGGCTTATAGTTTTTGCGCATATCTTTCTGTGATTTTCTTTACTTACAGCAGTCTGACTTCTTGATTTGAAGAATGAGGTCCACAATTGTTTCTATTATTCAGCATGAGCTCCATTATGTTATTTGCGAAACTGCTTGCGTAGAAAAGGGGTTTCGCATGCTTCACCAAGCGAACATTCATGTGCCTACTTTTTTTTTTTCTCACATAATGTCAGTCTTCCGGTCATTAGATATCACGGTTGTCGCGGTTTCGCCTCTTCAAGGGACGAACTATTGGTACCTAAGGTACAAGCGAAGTCCGTTAAGCGAACACACACAGAACCTTCAAAGAGGAAAATAGAAAATTTGATGCTTCTTTCCAGCGAGTGCGAACTGTTAACGAAAGCAACAAAACAATAGTAGTACGGCTAAATAATTCATTTTTAATCGAGGATGCTTGTTAATGTGCATGGGCTATCTTTAAGCTTCAAATTTTGAGGAAGAAAAAAACCCGAGCGTAAAAGAAAAGGACGGGCAGGACAGAAGCACATATAGCTGTTAACAGAACAATAAAAAAAAAAAAAAAAGCTCTGAAACTAGCAATGGCTTGCCATCCAGACTGCTAGTTCATTTGACAACGACAACTGGAATAAAACAGTGCCGTGTGTTTATGCCTTCTCATTCCTTGACACCCGCGCTACATTTTAAAGCGTTATTGTTAAAGTGGAGGTTGCGCTCAAAATCCGGCGTTGGCATCCTTGCACGCGTCGGCTTTGTGAGCGAAATATCATAGGTATGGAACTGACAGATGATAGCTGACAGCTGACATGGCCGAGCACTGATTATTGGATGGCTTGCGCGACTCAACGCGACCACATTAGATCAGGAAGTTGGTAGGGGCTGCCAACACTACTTGCTCATATAAGGTGGGAAGGTTGAATAAGAGCCAACTTTTCTGTACACTTTTATTTTATTTATTTATTTATTGATACCTCAAAGGCCTCATTTAAGGGGTATTACACTGTTTTCTAGTAAGCCATAACCTCCTACGCCACGCATACACGTTCATACGGTTTTTTTTTTTTTAAGTGGTGCTTTATATGTCGAATGATAGACTACGCTATCGCGTCATACCATTAAAGGAGGAGCTCAAGTGACCTTCAATATTTTCCTTGTGACATGAACGAACAATCAAAAGCATCAGTCGTTCCAAGCTTCAACTTGAGGGCTCTCGTGCAGTCGGCAAGTGGAAAAAAAAAAAAGCGGCAGAGGACAAGAAGTGCTCTTTTTCTACTGAAAGAATTCCGTCTGTTCTGCGCCAATGTTTATAGTTGGGCTAGCCTTCTTCCGACGCTCTGCAAAGGACCAGGTAGAGCGCTGTACAGATTTGGCATTTGTGCTCATAGGCATGATGTCAAGCTTTATAGCAACTTGATGAAGCAAATGCTGCCCTCCTCTGCCCTCAAAATCATTCTTATAAACATTCTTTTCCTCCTTCACCTTTATATCTATATATTTGGTCCTCTTCCCTAAATTAAGAGAAGAAAGCGGTTTCTTCTCTTCTTTCACCTCCCTGCCTTTCTTTCTTTTTCGCCTCGTTTGCCTCTTTAATTACCACAGTTTTTTATAACGAAGTGTTTCATTGCATACAGATAATCACTTTTCTGGTTAGATTGTACTCAGGTCATAACTTCCCGCTTGTTGGCTCATAACTTGTTAACACCTTTCAATTCAACCTCTAGCAAATTACATCTAATAAAAATGTGTTCACTAAATTGGAGTACCTTACATGCATATGTATTGAACAAGATGTGATGCAGCAACACAGAGGAAAGGTAGCATGACGTAGAAGATATTTGAAAAGACAAAAATATAAATGTTCGCTAAAATTGTTTATTTTCCTTCAGCAATTTGATGGCAATCTTCATTTTGAGGCTTGGTACTATGGCGAAGTTGCGGGGCTAACACGGCCAACGTCAGCGTCAGCCGTCCCGGGAACGGACCTTGCGGAGCATCGTCAATAGTGCTCTTCCTGTGGTAGAAGGCAAAATAAAATATCACGTTTTGCAGGACAGACGTGAAAATTCACTGCAATATATTTTATTACAGGCTTAAATAATATGCATGTTGATATGAAAAGAAGCAAGCAATAGTTCGTGGCATGTTATACCATACACTCCACGAAAACGTTTTGGTCATTTGAAGAGAAACTACGCAACCGAAATACTTGCTTCATTATTACTGGGCGAAATAGAGACCTCCTCTTGCAGATGCTAATTATGTCATAAAAAGCTGCATTTATTCGTTACTGAAAAAATATTTCTCGCAAAGGCCTTTAGAAAGTCAAGAATAGTTCTCTTCATTGCGGCATATATTTAAGGCAAGTGTTGTCTCAACAAGCTTTCATTCACGATGTCAGCTACACCAGAGAAAGAGACAACATTGCACATAAAGGAAAGTCGAAGGAACGAGTTAATTATGCTGCGCTCCTTTCCTAAATGCTGCAGGAGTGTACAACGCTCATACTGATCGGGCCATTATTTTGCCTTTATATATATTACTTGCATAAACTTCACAATAATAAAGTAGTCCAAGCTACGTCTTACGTATGATTCTGAAGAACAAGATATGGCAAAATACAAGAGGAGGCGCGCTAACCTGATTAGCTGAAGCCCACGTAGCCGATAGTGTCCGCTCTGTATCCGAGCCCGTAAGGGTTGACGCCGTATGCGTAGCGGTAGCGCAGAGGGTCGGCACCATGGCGTTGACTATAGCCTGGTACGTAGGAGTATGCGGGAATGGGGTGGACCGCTCCTGGCACCACCGTGGGCAGAGAGGCGTGGATGGCAGGTGCGTAGCCGGACACTCTGGCCACGGTGTGTGGGACACCGGACCTGGCGGTTTCGAAACTGGTCACACGGGACGCCTCGCCTGCTGTAGGCACCTGGTCGTACACAGTTGACACTGCGGGGACGGCGTACGGTGCGACTGCCACGGTGGGGTGGTATCCGCCGGCGACAGCGAGCCCGGCTTGCGGGGGAATGCTGCTGGACCAGGCCGCGCTGGCCAGCACAACGACGAGGAAGAACTGGAATGGTGAAGCATGTTCGCACCCTTAATCACCCTACGGACACGAAACTTACTGCGCTTTTCGATGTCTCCGTATGCGATAAGGCGACATTAACTCTCGAGGGACAACAATTGGTTGGTTTGGTTTGGTTTTGTGGGGTTTAACGTCCCAAAGCGACTCAGGCTTTGAGACCACCTGGGGTTCTTTAACGTGCACTGACATCGCACAGCACACGGGCGCCTTGCTTTTCGCCTCCATCAACTAATCTGACAGTGATGACGCCGCCGCGAAATCTGTGCGGTCTGTTTGTATGCGCTGTGAATGTCTACCTATTACAGGAACGACTGCATCAAAAGTTTGCTACACAATCATGTTAGTGCTAGTGCTGCAAACGAATTTGACGTACATTGTCTCTGAGCAGAGCTATGTGTCGTGAAGGGCGCACGATCCCTTCCGCGGTGGTACAGTGCTTATTGCGCTCGATTGCTGCGCCCAAGGATGCGGGATCGAATCCCAGTAGCTGCGACCGCCTTTCGATGGAGGCGAAAACAAGATGCTTGTGGACTGTGCGTTGTCAGTGCACGTTAAATAACCCCAAGTGGTCAAAATTGTCAGAGCCCTCCGCTGTGGCGTCTCCAAAAGCCTGAGTAGTTTTGAGACGTTAAACTCCATAAACCAAATCGGACCTAGAGAGCGCACGAAGGAAAGTTTCTGGGGAGGTGTTAGAAAAAGAAGCGCCTATGTATCAGACGCTAGCTTTCTGCAACAAGGTGCAAGGCCTATCGGCAGGAAAGTATGTGTATTTATGGCTTCGAACTGGTCGCAGCTGGTTGTCCTTACACTGGAAGTCTGCAATACTGACAAGAGGCTCAGTTTAGTAGCATAGAAAACAAGGTGCTCATATCTACTGCAGCGTCTGTGTAAAACGCGGCTTCGACTTAAAAGTTTCAATCACTTTGTGTGCACCAGATGTTGACTGCACAGCGTGGGCCGATAAACGTTTGCAGATAATACCTTTATCATGGTCCTGACTTGTTGCGCTCCTAGGGACGTCCAATGCTGTCTGTAGGATGCTCCACCAAGGATCGTCTTTTATACGCTCTGCTGTGACGGTTGTCGTGTCCCGATTTTTAAAACTAACTAGTCGAAAAAGCCAAAATAGAAGTTGAGGCGAAAAAAACAAATTGCTGAAGCTTTGGCGAGATTAGTTTAGTGGATAGAGATAATTCGATGCAGTGACAAATGTACTGGAATACATGAGCTGAAAGGTGCGTTAATGTGAAAAAAGTAAATGTGCGAAAGAAAATTAAGCTGCCTTAGCTTACTGCAACTGGTTTGCGATAAAGAGTGTTCTTGACGCGCCAAAGGAAAACAGACAACTTTTGTTGTGAACGTGCTAAAGAGCTTTTACATTCTGTCAATGGCGACCTGTTTAGCCAGTAAATCTGACGGCAGTGCAGTATACGAGTTAGTAGGAGGAGCGGTGCCAAATAGCGAATGAACAAAACAGCGCGTGCACTGCTTACCAAATACTAAGACAGGCCTGATAACTGGGCACGTTTTGGTTACGATTGGAGGTTTAAATGTGACTACCAAAATGCCGCGTTGACTTGCATCACTGAGGTCGAGACTCGAAAAGAATTCGGCTGTGATTGCCGTTGAGCCTAAAAATAATTTCTTGTTTTAAAGCGCGGATTTTTGTGCTAGCCAGCGGTTATGTTTTCTTTTTTCGTGACGTCAAGCATTCAGACTCCTGTCGTTTGATTGAAGAGATGCACCGACAGAGAAAAGATACCGCTTTTTAGCGTCTAATTCTGTAATGTCTAGCAGCAAGTTTTATTAAAACGGATGTTTAAAAAAGAAAAAAAAAAACTTGCCACGAGTGAATAGCGTAGACAGTTTATACAAATCTGGAAGTTAGCTTTTCTGCACGGAAGAAAATATATTAACGCGTCTCTATCTGTGGGCACAAGTTGTGTGCAGTCTTGGAGGAAGGAAACAACCAAGGAGAGGCCCTTGCCATTCCCAATGCATTGGAGAAAGTGCGGCGGAAGTGACGTCAAAATGTAGGGTTAGCCAAGTGGGGTCCTTAGCAATGGCATCGCTGTTGCTATGAAAACTTGGGCCACTAGCAACAGCGTTGCTAAGGGCCCAAGGTACCGTCTTTGCCAAAAGTAACCAGGCTACAGGGTTTGCTTATCAACTGTGTTTGGAGCCCTTCAACTATTCCAAAAGGCAAAAAAAGGTCTTTAAAAATACAAGTGAGGGGCTTCATTTCCGTACAGGTGATTAATAATTTGACATGTCCTATAAACGCTTAACTTCAAGGCTGAAGAGTAAACAGTGCAGCCTAATTACTTTTGGCAAATGCGGTGCGTGAGCGTCGCGGAGAAAGAAAATGCGGAGCGTTAAGGAGGAGGTGAGGAGGTCACTCTAGTAAAACTATTACACTGCATGCGTTTGGTGGGCAGCAGCTTGCTTCAAATGCAATACATCTGTCGTGATGTCTATACGTGTGGCAATGTATATGCAAGGCTGTACGATGCAGAATCACGCAGGAAAACTGATGACGTGCCTCTCGCACCACGCGTCTCCAGCTCCGCACCTATAATTTCCCCACCTCAAAACTGATTCAGCCGACATGATGAAGTACTATCCCTATGTGGGGCAGCTTTCTGTCTTTCTGTTTCCAGATTTCTGGAAGTCTTCTCTACACTGCTGTAGACAATTAAATTTTCTAGCTAGTCTTTTGGACAATCCATTCTCGGTGTTTTTTGTGCACCCAGCTGTTAAAACCTTGCACCAATTTCAAGCCCATGCTTAAGTACTCAGACTGTGCACAACTCCTAGAGGCATCAAGAGTACTGTCTGAAGCTCCTGCTTGTTGGAACTTTAGTGAAGAAGTGTGAAGTGCGTATGCTGTGGGGACAAATCGACGTTTGGACCCCAGTTTGGAGTTAGTAAATGCATGGAAGGTCGAGGTCCTGGCCAGTGCCACAACACCGAAACTCGCCCCTGTTACTTGCAAAATGCTACTTGTAACGCCTGGAGGTACAATGAGGCTCCCAAATGAAACCCTTCTAGCAGCATAGCAGTGAAAAAGCAAGCCGGACGAAATTCCATTTTAAACCATAAAGAAAGCAACTTGTCCTGTTATACCGCTAGCAGCAGCATTCACCGCGAGACTGAGAGTAGTTTAAAGCTCAATCGCTTCAGAATCCTGGCGACAAACGACGCTCTAGTTTGGGCCAGGGGTCGCACTCGAGGCACCTCTGATGTACTGAATTCCTATCTTCTGGATCAAAAAAAAAATTTTTCTTATTGTTGCCATTGTTTTGAAGTTTTGCTTTTACCTGCGTAACAAAGGAACCTACATGTGTGAACTTAGTCGGCTCAGTTACCGTCAGTCGCTGAGCTTCTAAGTAAGCACTCATGCCGAATGATGGTTAGTGGTAAATAGAAACTATTGTTTTAAAATCTGACCTAATGTATTAGTGGCGAATAAAAGTATTACTTCACTTTACTCTGGAGAAGTGCAGATATGCATATTTAATTATTAGTTTATGACAGAAAATGAGTTGGCTATATTAAAGCAACCTGAAATTCAAACTCGGCCTTCGAACCATTCTAATGATCAGAAAAACGCATGTTCCTGCCGTTGAGATATTTTCATGTTTAAAAGGTAAAATCATTATCTAATGCATAAAAATAATCTCTTTCTTTCCTGCGAACTAATTGAGAATTGTAATGACTGAAAATTTTGAGACACAGGCCCTGCCACGTCTAGTGCTATTCTAATCCTATTAACGCCATTCAAACTTTTAACTAAAACATGTTGGTAGCATGAAAACGGTCTGTTTGATAGCATGCATAATAAGCAGCTGACATGCGTCATAAATAGGGCACGTGGAATCTTCGCATGCAATAAAAAAGCGCTCTACGTGGTGGCGTTATCCATCTTTTTTGCAAGGAGCGAATTGTTGCGTTTATTGAGAGGAAGATCTCACGCCGCCTCCGCCCTAAAGCTATGTGCAAAATTAAACGAGCCCTGATTCACCGATGATATGATATGCCCATGTTCTGTTTCGCATACAGTGTGCCATTTTTTGTGCTACAGATGGGTACTCTGGAGGAAAGTCAGCATGGCGTTCGAAGGAATGCAGTGAGCATTGATTCCTGGCAGCCTGTTTGCTTTTGATTCATTTACCGAGGTCAGCACACGTATTCGAGTATTCTACATGCTCTTAAAAGGTTGGCTATTGAGGTAGCTACATTGGTTTGTAAAATACAATTCGAATACCAGTAAAAAAGAAAAAAAGTCGGAACTGGAAGAGAGGCTAAATTTGCTTCACCACGGTGTGGCTGTTCAAAGATATTTTGGAATCTGTAACACTGATCAATGACCCTCAATACATGCTAGAAAGCAACCAATATGGAAGTTTTATAAGGAGCTGGACATTTTCAGTAACACATCAAGAACAGAAACCAACCAAATAAGCAGAATGCCGCCAAGAAGTAACGCGGCATTGCTGTAGATGGCCTAAGAAGGTGAAATAAAATTATTCCGCTTTGATTTTATTCAATTTCTTGTTAATGTCATTTAATTTCTCGACATTATGCTGGAAGTTTGCCAAGGTAAAGGCCTCAGACGCTGAGAAAGATTGAAGGCGGATGAGGACGGCGCACGTGCCGATCATGAATAGTGAAATAAAAGTAATGTCTAAGTGAATCGAAAAAACAAACAAACTATATCATGCAGGGGCAGTCGTCGAATAAGTCAGAGAAGCTGAGCAATAATTCTGCAAGAGCTTTTAAGGCACTCGTATTAGTTCCTGCGCTGAGCCCCTAAGCCGGGCTGCGTGCGTTTGTGCCCCCGCTAGCTACTCAGCTGGAGGACAGGCGCATAGCCGGTTCGAAGGGAAGGAGCTCTGATCTCGAAGGAAATAACCAAAAAATGTCCAGAAATTCTAAAGAAACTACCAATACATTCGTAGACGTTTTCCATGTGATTTATCATTTTCTCGCAATTTTTGCGATTGTTTTGTGCAAGAGCTGCACGTCTGGTGTGTATTAACCAGCGCTAATTTCGCCTTTGCATTGTCATCTCGCAATTCTAGTCAGTTATTTATATAACTTAGGTAGCAAGCATTTATTTCTTATCTAAGACGTAAACATCTATTCAACACTTAAATAATTAGGTAAGAACTGATGAATAATGAGCTAATTTGGCAGCAATATTGAATTGCACTAAGTATTCTGACAGCTGTCAAAACTCACGCACAGCTCATGCTTCGCCACCTGTACAGTACGTGACTGAACATGCTTAATTATTTGATGACAATTGTTGCGCACTAAAGTCATGGTGTCGTTTGGTTTGCGGTGTTTAATGTCCCAAAACGACATAGGTTATGAGAGGGGCCATAGTGAAGAGCACTGGAAATTTTGGCTACCAGGGATCCTTTAACTTGCGCTGGACATGACACCGTATACTGAGGTACTGAGGTTGTACGTTATGCGTTAGGTTGCGAACGGACAGATTTGCTGCAGCATTCGCCTAAGAATGCTTATGCATAAATAAATATCCCCAGAACTGCTCCTAGACTGGGGTTCTATATCCCACAGCAGCGCGAAAAGATTCTCCCCGCTCGTCACAGCACGAGATCGCTATGCTATTCTCGCAGCTAATTACACCGCGTGCCTAATTGACACTTTAGCCCGTTGTGCATTACATGTACTTCGTTTTATCAATCTTCACCCGGTATAAATGGATCAGAGAACATATTGCACTCTTGAGGTGCGTTAAGCGGTTCCAAATTATATTGTGCATACGCTATCACTAAGGTTCCCAGTCATAAATATCTCTGACCTTTCCCTGAAGCCTTACCTTGAAATCCTGTTTCAAACCGAAAGCGAAATGAAACACGACGCACTAGCGCATATACTTCGTTTTTTTGCCCACTCAGCTGAATCGATTGCCCTTTTTGTCCCATAAATACCGCTTGTAATTGGTTGAGTTATTGGATGCGGCTTAACAGCCTGAAATAATGCCACTTTGACACTACACCTTGTTGAGAAAATGTCTAGTATAATTTAATTTTAATGCAGAAAGGTGAGGTGTTATATGAAAAAATAGAATCAGTGCAAATGGTTAAGTCCATGAAAGGTCCTCGCCAAGAAATGGACGGTAGCGCGGGTAGAGTACTGACGTTGATCCGGCATCTATTTTTAAATTATGTGATCACTATTCGTGATGGTCTGTGTTCACCAGCTTGCTCTGGTACAGCAATCGTGAAGGCTACCATATAGCTGAATCGCACCACATTTTGGTAAGTTGTAAATATTCGGGTTTACCATCCATTAAGCTACAAATGGGCGCTGAGGGACGTCGTAGCAGGGCGTCTTATATTAATTTAGGCCACAGGGCTTCCTTAACTCGTGGTGACACCGTACATAGCTGTCACTGTAGACATGTTTAGGATGGCTGCGAATTGAGTTGAGCGTAACTCTGAGATACAATCGAGGCGCGGTTTACCAGTATCCACGACCTTTTTTTTCACAACCTGCACAACTGTTGCGGGGCGCATAGACTATGCTGTTGACATTAAATTGGCTCTAGCTTTTGTCGTAGGAGTACACAAGATGACAGTGCGAGATAATAGAGAGCACATGATGAACAAACCTTATGAAAACAACAACAATGTATTTATTTATCCTGGGTACTAAAATCTCCGTTTGGTACTGGACCAGAGAGGAGGCTTAGAGTTTGGCAATATCACATTCGGTGGCATCTCAGGTTTGCAGGCGAGCAGGCTTTCGTTCGATCGGAAGGGCGTTTTCTCTCTGGAAAAGAGCAAAGGTATAATGTTAGTTCTTCATAACAACAAGAAAGTGGCGAATTAATTTGTGCCTAATTTGTACTGACAGCTGCACCATGAATATAAAAATGAATGTGAAGAAAACTGAAGGAATGTTTCGCAGTTTCCAAAAAGAAGAACGGCATGCAATAAGCCGCTCTATGTTCGATGCAGCAAGAATATACACCCATTTAACGGAAATAGTAACCGCGCATCGTAACCATGGTAGAGACATAGCTAGGGAATTAAAAATTTCGGACGGATGAGGGAGGGGAGTGGGGTGCTACCCATTATGAAGGTGCGGATAAAATATCAGCTCATCATTAACCTTTAAGTGCACAGTGGTAGAGGAGTCGTCTTGCCTGTATTCGCACAACTCAGAGTTTAACAAATAGGCTTGAAATGAAATTGCAAACAGTGCTTCGGGGTTCGGTAGGATAGTTGATAAGGAGAACGGCTAAGTGACAGGGAGAAAGCATGATAAGTTAATTGCGAATATACATTAGTGGAGTCTTAAATCAAGAGTCAAGAAGAAGTAGAATTCAAGAGGTCACGGAAAATGACAGCGAATAACCTGTAGTCTGTTAACGCAACTAGCATGTTTCAAGAAGGCGTAAACGTAGCACTCAGCACCACATATCCCATTGGGCAAGTCGAATTAAGGACTTTGAAGATTTATAATGGTCGCAGGTGGCGCGTGCAGGAGGGGGTATTTCGATCTCATTCTGAGTTTTTTTTCTAACGTTCAGCCATCTGAGATGAAAGTGCAGATGGGGGTGATAATATATATCATATATCCTAAGGGGAACTTATTGTTACCTAGTAGAAAATTGACCCATAAATAGGTTCAATAAAAGGGATTGTCTCAAAGTTCTGTTTCACTTCTTTCCAGAAGCGTTCTTCAGAAGCGTTCTTAGAACATCGCATGCGACAGAACAGTCTGCCGTTATAACTATTAAAGGAAATAGAGAAATGCATAGCTAGCGGAAATATTCACGATTGAAGTTAAGCTCACATTTCTTTAGAGGAGTCACGTAACCAAGGCCGCCCAGGCCGTAGCCATAGCCGAGACTGTACGGTGTGAGGCCGTACACTTGGCGGTAACGCAGTGGGTAGGCATCGACGCGATGGCTGTAGCGAGGAAGGTAGGTGTAAGGGGGAGCATGGTGAACGGCTCCGACCACCGCGGTGGGCACGGAAGCGTGGACAGTGTGGACAGCGGTGGCTGCCGGCGAATAGCTGGACACCTTGGCCAGGGTATGGGGGACACCCGGGCGGACCGACTCAAAGCTGGTTACCCTGCTCGCCTTAGATAAAGCAGGCACGTGGTGGTAGGCGGTGGACACGGCAGCTACAGCGGCAGCCAGGTATGGTGCTGGAACTACTGCGTGATGGTAGGTGGTGCCGACACTGGCTACCGGGACGGCGAGGGTGGGAACATGGCTGGCAATGGCAGAGCCAGCCAGAGCAATAACGAGGCAGGACTGGAAAGAAGTCATAAACATTATAATGAAGTACGTACGCAAAGGGAACTATTTAGAAAGGAACATTATGGCGTGCAAATACTGCCCATCCTAATAAGATCAAAATATGGCAATTGAAGTAAGGACGTATTTTAACGGTAAAATTTCACTGTGTACTTTACGGTTATTAATAGGCTTAGGAGGGGAACAGAAGGCAGGAACTTCGATATAACAATAGACGGCCATTATGTCTAAAAAAATTGTTGGCCGCTGCAGCCTACATTCATTACACGAAAGCGGACCCTCAAGTTTGTGATGGAATAAGGTGACAAGAAATGTCTTAAAGTTGTACTCACAGTCAACATGATTGCTGTTCCTTTGGGCTCGTGGAGGAGCTTGTGGAGGAGCCTATAGTGGATGATGTCGAGGACTGTCCTCAGGCCCTCTTTTATACCGCTTGATACCACTATTCCCGGCTTGTACAGCTTGTCATGCATCGAGGGAGAGAAGGGTGGGACAAGGGAAAAATATTAGCCTACTATAAGGGTTCTTTAGTGGCAACACGATGGTGATCATAAGATTGGGAGAAGGATATAGAAGCAGGAAAGTGGGGAGGGCAGCGGTCCGTAACCTGAAGAAACGAGATAGTATTTATTTTTAGAAGGCGTGCTAAAGCACGTGGGATTAGTTGCCAATTAATGCACGTTAAGAAACACAACTTAAATATAGAGCTTGCCGCTTGCTTAGAAAATACGCACGTCCATTCCGCCGCTCAGACAGCGGGTAAGAATATACACAAATGCGGCGTCATAACCTCCACGTGGTGATGAAGGGTGGCTGGTGATCTGCTCGAGATATCGATGCGCGCTACTCAGAATGCGTGATAGTTATCTTAATGCTGCTGTACAGGAGACGACGCGATGAGTGCTTTCGATACCCTTTCAAAATGGGTCGCGTGTAGGCAGGGTTTTTGCTGTCGTCGCCAGCACTCGTCTCATTCGGAGTAGTCGAATCCGTTGGTTTGTATTGAGGATTTTATTTTCGCTTTCTATTTCAAAGCACTTAGTAGCGGAAGACACGCATGCGTTTTATCTGAGTGGCATACCGAAACTAAATGATTTTGGAGACTGGAGTTTGATAAGACATGCTAATGTTGCTGAAATTCCTGCGTGCTTGTAGTTTTATTTGTGCTTTTTCAGGGAGCCGAACTTGCAGTTTTTTCGCACTTTATGGTGCACAAGCTCATTGAAATTCAGTGCTCACCATCATGACATGGTCAAGAAAGCTAGTGTTGTAATATTTAACTTATCTAACGATTTTGGTTGCGTTCATGTTAATAATTTTCCAACCCAGGGCGACAGGAGAAATCTACAGTTTCTGCTGTGTGTTCCTATTGTTCCATCGCAAGTCGAGTGCAGAGCTGAGTGATTCAGCCCTGCACTTTTGGACGTGTGAAGATAGCCTTGCTTTTATTGTTTTAGTTTTCGTTTGGCTTTTTGTCATGATTCGCCTAAGTACTACATGAAAAAAAAAGCGCTCCTTATCGCTGTTTAACCTCTCGCGTTTCTTTTTTAACTCACGGGTACTAGATCCTCTTTTAGACATGCGGAAAGGGGATCAGGCTGCATTTAAAGCGTTTACCATGTGTTTGCTTACAGCACTACTTTCGGAGGCGTGTACATATCCCGGCCACTTGGAAAGTTCTGGGCGAATAAAATTTATCCGCAGAAATTTTTTGGTGCCATCTTAGGAAGTCACTGTGAGGTGGCTGGTTTGAATACTAAACGAGAAGTTGTTCATAGCAGCGCTAGTTGTAGCTTGGAAACCACTGCCACAGTGAACTGATATAAAGCAACAATAGGCGTTCACAGCCGACCTGAATTAGACAAATACATCGCGGTGAGTTGCAGACATGTTTAATGATGTTTTATTACGACGAAAGTTTTATATGGCTCATAAGCAACGAAAGCTGGCGGAGGCATCATGAGCAGTGCCTGGCAATTGGCAGGATACTGAGACTATTTGTATAAAATGTCATGCCGAATATGTTAGGATTTTTGCCATTTCACAGAAACCTTCCCTGCCTCCAAGAGGAAATATTGAAACCAAAAAAAGAAATTTAGTTATTTAGATATGGTGGGAAGCGAGCATTGCCCTTCAGATTGTGAGATGAAGCATGCTACCCACAAGCCACAAAGTCTCGTTTATCCAAGCTGAATAAAGCTTTACCTGGTGAATGCTGAATGTAGCCAGTAGTTCTAATAGTTGGTGACAGCAAAAAAAAAAAAAAAAAACGAAAAGAAAGAATAAAACATTGAAAATAAACGAATCACGATGAGAAAATCACTCCCTTGCCTTCACAGCAAGGAGTCAGTGTTGTGTTTGTTCTCATACTTGTCCCACTTCTATACAATACGAAAACTCATTGTGATTAGTTCTCGTTGCATCCGGTTATTCTCAACGTTTGGAACCAATATCGCTAAGTTACAGTTTTCTTCGTCCTGAAAAGCCGACCGGATCCTGCTCGTGGTCTTCCTTGGCTACTGGAGGCATTTGTGATGGTTTTGGCTTCCTGCTAATGTCCAGTAGCAACGTCAGTGTTGGAGGTCGCTGTGACTGGGACTAATTTTCTGGGGCTCTAATCACTACACTGGAGCTGCGAGGACTAGCAGCACCCATTAGATCCGATGCCTAAGCGGAGGCGAGACGAATTTTCAACTCATGTTGGACTCCTGGGATTCCACCCTGCAAGGAGACGTAAAATTCAAAAGGTTTTTCGGTCTCCCTCTGGTACGGGAAGAAGGCGGGAGGGGGAGGGGGCTCACTTGTTGCTGGGCTTTGTATAACTTCATTGAGGAAGTGGACTTAGACAATGCGCATGACTGTAAAAGGTGGCCTGGGACGATAGATTAGTAGTCTCCGAGTCGAAAGTAGCCGATATTGTGGAGAGCTGGCGAGTAGGCGCAGACATCCCATGCTAAACCCAGTTATTAGTCAAGTCAGCCTTAAACACTTCCTCCTTGGTAGGTGAGTAGCAAGGTATTAGAGGAAATAATGTATTCATGGATGATTGGTGGCATCATAATTGAAGCTCAGTGGAGTAAAGCAGGACCAGATCCTGTGTAAACCGTGAGAAGGCTGACTTAAGGCAAATGATAACGGACAAGTTTCGGGGTGGTTGGGAGCCGTAAAAAGCTCTCTTCTGTACGGTTAGGAGCGTATATATGTCGAGTGAGTTCCCCTGGAGTCGGAATACCTGACGACAGGGTCCATTGGCTTGTATGGGCTGTGAGACCGGAAGTCGATGCCTGTGTCCGGTGTCAGAGTACGGATGCACCCAGCGATGGAAGGCACCAGTGAGTCGAGGCTATATCACTGGAAGGGTAACGGGACTCTCTTTGTTCTGGCCCGACAGACTTGAAAATTAGACAAGCATTAATAAAGACATGAGACCTAAAACTGGGTTTCTACATTCTTCTCCAAACTATCATAACCCATATCTGACAAACATTTACTGATTGCTCTCATATCCCGACCCTTTCCGATATTTCGTAGGGGAATCACGGGAGTGTCCAAGGTCCCCAGGAGTACCCCCCCCCCCCCCACACACACACCTTCCTTCCCCCTTCCCTCAACCCACCAGTTGCAAATTTTTCCCCTTTCCTATTTTTTCATCACTTGTGAGGCATCGACCCTACGAGTGTGAGAAATGTCAGTGGTCCTTTGGCGATGTTTTTTTGTACACTCCAAATGAATTAGGTATTTCCTCGTTAGCGGTGCAGACTGAGGCTTGGAATGTTTCAAACTTTTTACTTCGTCCCAACCTGTCCAATGTGTGCAATACCAATCTATCGAGAAGGTGATAATGTGGCCGCCGTTGCAGTGACAGGCAGGAAATAACATGCAGATGTCTAATTGCCTATGACGTTTGTGGAGTCTAATGTCAGGTAAGTAGTTTTTTTTTTTATTTTTTATTAATATAGGCCAAGATAGAAGTCATAGAACCATTGAAATATAGAGAGTTTTAAATACTCAATACGCATAATTATTTACAGGCCGTAGAAGTTCCCCATAAAGAACTATATAGGTTAAACGTTATTAACTATACCAAATGAAAATATCGTAAGGGTGTGCAAAAAATCGGCCATTACACATAGAGAAGTAAATTAAAACAGCAAATGCAAATAAGTTCGCAGAAAATTTAGGAACAAAATTGTGAGCAGCAAACTGGACATTGTCGGTCTTCACGGGGTTACAGCGGAACGCCAGAAGTAGGTGTGAAACGTGTCAGGCTTCCGGGACCGAACTGCGCGTAGGCGGCTTGCGCCCTGGGCACGCGGAGCTCGACTTTATTTTCTTTTCTTGTCCTCTACATTCCGCTACGTGGATGCTACAGGGCTTCCCGCCCAGACGGAACTGTGCAATGAACACGTATGCGAGGTCGAGATGAAGCTACTTGAGCGGCAGGAGGAACGACGAGATCCGAGGGAAGCTCAGCTGGAGGCTTTTAGATGTAGACTGGCTTACGACGGTCCAGCGACACCACCTCTTCACGACCATTCAGTACGATGGTCGCAGCCTTGGGCTTATTGTGGAGGACAAGGTGTGATCCGTCGTAAGAGGCTATAAAAGGCACCTTTACAGCGTATTACCTGAGAAAAACGTGGGCGGAAGAAGCTAGATCAGGATACACAAATATATGCCGGTCAGAAGATCGATGTGGGCATTGGTGCATATGCTGAATGCAGTGTTGAAGACGTTAGAGGTACTGTAGAGGCGGTAACGAGGGAGTTAAAGGAACGAACAAGTAGCCGGGAAGCCGCAAGGATGCACCGACGACGCGTTTGGCCTTTGAGCAGCCCAATTCGTGACAAAGGACGGTGCGTTGGCCCGGAAGTATTATAGGAAGGTGGTCGACCTAGTGCTCCAGGTCCAGGCGCGCAGTGAGAGCAGCCTTGAGTTAACGCTGAAACCGTTCGACCATGCCGTTGGTGGAAGGGTGGTGTTTTGGCAGTGTTTTGTGCCAAGCATATTGATGTGGGAAGTAAACAGGATGCAATCCAATTGCCGGCCACGATCCGTCGTAACAATGCTGGGCTACCTGAGAGAGAAAACCTACGTTTAAACAAAGGCTTTGGCGCACCGTTACCGCAGTGATGACCGGAATGGGCACGCCTTCAGGCCAACAGGTTAAGCGTTCAACCATTGTGAGAAGAGTGCCAGTGCACTCTCACCAGGTCGCAATCTAGGTCGAGTGTCACCAAGTCGAGCTGTTTCAGTATTAATTCTCGGCCAGACGTACCGCTGGCTTAGGAGGCGCTGCGTGGCTCGAATGTTGGGATGGTAAATATTGTGAAGTGAGTGAGAAAACGCTCGATGAAAGGCAGCCGGAATGAAGTGTCGAGGTAGTGAGACTTACGTGTCGCACCACAGAGATCCGAGAACAAACGGGTGAGGCACCAGTCTCAGGCGGAAGGAATCGGGGTGGTCACGTAAGGCTTGCAGCTCAAGGTCGTCTAGCTACGCCCGTGCAAGACATTCCGAGTTGACCGCAGATGGAGATGCGCCAACAGAGGTGATGGGTGAAAGAGCGTCAGCTGTCTCGTTGCCAGTGCCTTTGATGTGACGGATATCTGTTGTAAACTCCGATATATAGGCCAGATGACGGAGTCCTCTTGCTACGTACTTCGAAGAGTTGGAGAGACAATAACATAGAAAATCTGCACAATACAAAAATAGTATTAAAAAACTGTTCTAAAGCGCCACAGAAACCAATAAAAGACATGGCTCCACAAGTGTTCTGGGCGGGCGAAAGGCAAGGTTCTGTGTAGACTGCTAGGAGGCTAAATAATTTATACAATACGGATTGTACTGGCCAAAGTCCCAGCCAATGGGGATATTTCGGTTTCAAAACACGCCACCCCCCCCCCCCCCCTCCTCCTCCCCGAAATGTTCTTAGCGCTACACCCCCCTGTTCGTGCGGCCTTCTTGTTTTTCATTTTTCTTCGACCGGCGGCTGTAAACAACCCCTGGAAAGTATTTCTGGCTATGCCAATACTACAGGAAGTTAAAACATGAAATACCCCCCCCCCCCCCACCTTATAGAAAAAATAAAAAAAAGACGCAGAGAAAGACTGTAAGAAGCAACGGAGCTGGACAAGTAGAAGCAGTAACGATGAAAACGCAACTAGTCGCTCGATCGAGCAGGTTTCTTGAACAACAAACTTCACGCTCTTAAGCTACTATTCAACACTGCTTAGTTCAAGGTAGATAATTGTTTAATGCCTGAAGAAAAGAAAAACAGTTAAACACCTATTCTCCAAATCTCCCGCACTCCTCAACAGGTTCATGACAGGAAATGAGGAACGAAGAAAGGAAGAGAAGGAAGAAAAAGGAAGGAAATTTTTTTCCCGTTTCAGCAACCGCACTCTGATGGCGGGTGCGTTCCTTTGGCTGTTGGGTTACACGAGATGCAGGTCTACTTATTGTTTTCGGTTTGTGTTTTCTTTGTCTTAACGTTATGATATAGTTGAATGAAAGGCCAAGGGACAATAGTTAAGTGAAATCAGAGAAATAACTTTTTTTTTTCGGTAGGTTATGATGAGCTCTCACAACTGAAAACGAGCGCAGTTTTCTTAATGACTAAACGGTATTGTCGTCAGACAAACCTATCATAAAGAAACTTCTGAAAGTTTATGAGTTGTCTTTCTGGTGTTGCTAAAATGGTGCCGCTGTGAGTAGCATCATCACCAAAATCATGTTCACTTCTATACATCATAAAAAAAAGAAATCTGTGCCTGCGCGTACCGCGCCTCAGCTAGTGTGGTGTATTTGACGAGGCTGCGACAAAGGAGGATGTGTTTAGAGGTTACCATGAGCACACAACTTGCCTAATCTCTTCCGAAATCTTTGGCAACCGGTATAGGCTTATTGAAAGAGATATTCATTACTACGTCTGATTTGGCTTCGTGGTCAAAACAACACAGTTCATAGCCTGCGCTCCACTTTGATGTACGCAATATATTTTTATATATAGGACAACAGTGGGAGGAAGGCGGTGCTAACGTTTCCCTTCCCACCTTAAAAACTGTGGTGATATGGAGAGATAGTAGGGTTACTGCAGGCATTATTTTCTTGCGCGTGCAAGATATTTTAACACTCACGAATGCATCCTTCCATCGCTTTTATAAACGCGACGAGTACGGCAGCTAGCCTGCTGTGATCGCGTAGGTAGGAGATTCTGACGAACACAATAAACGGAAAAATGCAGCAACAAAACGTCTTTATTTTTCAAATGAACTAATAAAGCTCGTTCGTGGTGCTGAAATATAATTTCACTGAAATCTTGATGAAGCTGCCTTCGGGCGGTGGAGGTGTCTTGTCGGTGGGCTCGTCGTTGTCCTTCTGTAAGGAAGATGAATAGATAAACAATTAGTAATTAGTAGGAAGATAATGATTAGTACACAATTCTTTTTTCTGGTGCTTATTGAGAGAGTGTTCAGGATGCTTGAAAAAAAAAAATGCAAGTATATAGCAAGCTGATTATCTGCTTAAAAAAGTGAAACAGGGCGTCAGAAAAGATAGATGCTGAATTAAAATATCACCTATCAAAGTAGGTTTTGAACCCATAATTATAAGCATAGCAAAATGATCACTGGGTAACATTGGTACATGTGAGGAATCGAACCATTCTTCAAAATGATCGCATCATTTCACTAGCTCAACAACCTCCTTGCTCGTAATGAATAAAGTGCACAGCTTGACCCTTACGATGACGAAGATTCGCTCTTACATTTCTTGATGGGTGTCACGTGAGTGAAGGCATTGAGTCCGTAGCCATAATTGAGACCATACGGCGTAAGGCCGTAGACGTAGGGAAAGCGCAGTGGGTGGGCATCAACGCGATGGCTGTAGCGAGGAAGGTAGGTGTAAGTGGGAACGTGATGCACCGCGCCAACCACAGCGGTTGGCACTGAGGCGTGGACGGTGTGGACGGCTGTGGCTGCAGGCGTGTATGTAGACACCTTGGCCACAGTGTGTGGGACTCCCGGATGAACGGTCTGGAAGCTGGTCACACGGGTGGCCTTGGACACTGCAGGTGCATGGTGATAAGTGGTGGATACGGCGGGTAAGGGAGCAGCTACGTAATGAGCTGGGACTACGGCGTGATGGTAGGAGGCGGCGACACTGGCTACAGGGACGGCGTGGGTAGGAACATGGCTGGTAAAGGCAGCGCCAGCCATAGTAATGAGAAGGCAGAACTGAAACGGAAGAAAAAAAACCATTACAATAAACTGAGAAATCTCGCACTCATTTATCACACAGTCAGATCTGCAATAATATAAACTCTATTTTTTTCTAAATGCTCATAAAGCCCTGTCTGGTAAATAAGTGTGAAATCCGTAAACCGTAAAATATATTATTCCCTGTTCGGGAAGACAGAAAAAAATCTTCGAAAGCGCAATCGCGCTTTGAGTCGGTTTTTGCTTTTTGAAGTTTTATATGGTGAGGCAGACTTGCAGAATTTCTGGAAACGTGCAAATTAAGAACTTAATAATTGAACACGACCAGAAGTCGGGATGGGATTAAACAACAGGTATCACACTTCATGCACGTTCACTATGTAGTTGTATTTATGAAAGCATTACTTAGCGAACATTGGCAGCAGTTCTCACACTCACAGTGATCATGGTTGTTTCTTGTGGGTATAGTAGGATGAGCCTGTCGATGATCAACTAGTACTGGGATTGCTACGGTGCCCGTTTATAAATACTTACGCAGTGCGACTTCTGGGACAAGAACAGACACTTAGAAAGCAGACAGGAAGAAGCAAGGGGGAAAAGCTGCAAACATCAAACATCAAAGAAAAAAGAAGCTCTGACAGATCATGTGCGTAAACTGATAAATTTCAATAAAGATGGGCATCTTGATGTGAACTTTGGAGCCCTTTTGAAGGAAGGTATTGATTGAGAAATAATATAAACCGCGGCGTAAGCACAAAAAAGCCGTCGTGTACTGTGGCAAAGCCCGCAGCAGGTCGTTGCCGTCATCGTCTGCGACATGTGCAGTCAGCACAAAAGAGGCAGCCTCGTAAGAGTAGTTACAAAGGCCACCTGCGGACACGCAGGGGATCGACGAGTGATTCGCTGCAGACATGAGTCCGCTCAGGATATTGAGAGATCATTATCTCGATGCGGACTGCTGGAGGTAACGCGATCCGTGCGCCTCATGAATTTCCAATATTGTTTTATCTTTATCCGTTCTTTACCCGCAGGCTCTGGCATTCTTTTGCTGTCAACCCGACGGCCGGGTTGTTTTTCTTCTTCGAACTTTGTCTCTCTCTTGGTCGGCAGGTATATCTCAAAAAGAGGATCTAAAGTGAGCTGATGGCTTGGATGTGTCTAAATGTCAATAACCAAGACCTCATCGTTGGTGTGGTTGGCATATTTTCGTCTGAATGCGGATGAAAACAGAAGCTGTTCCTAGCCAGTGCTATTGCGTTTGTTTCCCAATGTGGTGGAAATACATTGTTGAATTTCCAGTTGACCTGCCTTAGTCAGGTGGCAAAAAACTGCTCTGGTCACACTTTTGCTGTGTGTACGGGTCGAGCTCTCTCACACCAGCGTTGCCATCAATGTCTGAGCCATTTCCATGTTGCATTTCCGTTTCTACTGCTCCATAACAGCGGAGCACTTCCCATACAGCAGTCACATTACATACAACGTTGCATACTGCTTTTTGTTTTAAATTCGTGTTAATTGAAACACGTCCTACAGTATATAAGCCAAATTATTTGCCATTTTTATTCGACAATTACCTTGTATTATTAATAGAAATCATGTAAACAACATTTATAATTTATTGCAAAATTCATCCTCCTATAGAATAAATACGAAAACTTTCTGAATAATAATACTACTGAGTGAGTTTTAATATTTGTTGTAGGCCGTCTTTTTTCCTTCTCTATTTTCTCTTCTGTCAGCACGAGGGAGGGGTGATGCAGTGGTAAGACGCCCGACTACTGTGCCGGAGTACCCGGGTTCGAACCCGACCTCGGCGGCTGCGTTTCGATGGAGGCGAAATGAAGAGGCGTCCGTTTGCTGTGCGATGTCAGCGCACGTTAAAGATCCCCCAAGTGGTCGAAATTACTCCGTAGCCTTCCACTACGGCTCCTCTTTCTGTCTTTTCACTTTCACTTCCACCTTCCTCTCTTCCCTTACGGCGTGGTTGAGGTGTCCACCGAAAACAAGTGAGACAACAATGCAAACACGGGGGCCAGTTGGTTGATCATACTGTGGAATACTTCATTCGTTTGTCGTCCTCCACTTGTCTCTGTCTATCAAGTAGCGCAGTATTGCACAGCAAGTGAGACAGTTACCGTGCCTTTTTCCTTCCTATAAATCAATCAATCCTCAACCCTGACCACAGCGGCTGCGTTTCGATGGAGGCGAAACAGTGGCGTCCGTGTTCTGTGCGATTCCAGCACACGTTAATGATTCCCCAGGTAGTCGAAATTACGCCATAGCCCTCCACTATCGCTCCCCTGTCTCTCCACTTTCATTCCCACCATCCTCCCTTCTCTTACAGCTTTGTTCAGGGGTACACAGAGCAAGTGTGACAGATTCTGCTCCATTCCTTACCTGTGAACCAATTATTAATTATTAATTTCTCTTCTGTTCGCACGAGGCAGCGGAGGTTGTTGTTGTTGTGGTTGTAGGAAGAAGGAAAAGAAAATCCACGGGCCTGCTACTGGCTCTGTAGCTGAGCGACCTCCTCTGCCTCGTGCAGACAGAAGAGAAAATAGAGAAGAAAGACAAGGAAGAGGGAGATAAAGAAGTGACCCGCAACAACGGCTGTCGTCCACCACTGAAACGGTGATGGGTGCAATGACAGCCTACAACCGATAAAAATTCTGTGGCAGGCTAGCCCCCGCCGCAAGCGGCGGTGACCTACCTGTCCCAGCCCCATCAAGGGTCTCAGCTGCAGAGTCAGTAGCAGGCCTGTGCATTTTTTTCTTTTCCTTACAGACACATTCTTTTCCTTCTTCCTACAGCGACAACGACAACATCCCATATAAATAAATCAGTTTTTTCCCTTCCCGTGGAGGAGGGTGGCTGCTCCTAATAGAGAACAAAGAAAAAGAACAAGGAGAGAAATACGCGCGCCGCAACAGCCGTCGTTCACCACCTAAGTGGTGGCGGGTGCAATGACGGCCTACAACAGATAACAACTTGGTGGCAGGCTAGCACCCGCCGTAAGCGGCATTGGCCAACCAGTCCCATTTCCGTAGGGCCAGCATGCGCCTTCCCAGGCTAAAATGGCGAGTTATATCATGGAACGAGAGCAAGCCCTCCCTCGCGCCCGCAGGAAACGAGGTGTTCACCGCCCGGCCGACGAAACCTCGGGCATATTCGTGAGCCTTCTCGTTCCCGGGATTGCCCGAGTGAGCCGGAACCCATACCAGTTCTATCGTCCTACCAGGGACTGGACGGTAGCTTTTAAGGATATTCCTGGCGGCAGCCGACAGACGGCCCCTCCCAAAATTCCGTACGGCTGTTTTGGAATCACTGACTATAAAATCTGCTTCGGTAGAAGCGATAGCCAGCGCGATGGCTGCTTCCTCCGCAGCCTCGGAGGTTCTGGTGCGTACAGTAGCTGAAGCTAAGATTTTGGTAGGCGTGGACTCACGGGCCCCAGTCACCGCACAAATCGCGAAACCGCGGTCCGTCTCTTCATATTCGGCCGCATCTACGTAAGCAACCGAATGGTTTCCTTTGTATTTGGCGTGTAATACACGTGCGCGTGCTAGTCACCTGCCTTCGTGGTGAATGGGGTGCATATTCTTAGGGAGGGGCTTGATAACAAGCTCCTTCCTGATTGCTGTGGGTATTTGCCTGGGATCGTCCGCCATGGGTTTGGCATTGATGCCTAGCCTCAGCAAGACAAGCCTCCCGGCTTTGGTGCGCGCCAGTCTGGAGTACTGCGCTATTAAATGCGCTTCCTTGAGTTCATCAAGTGTATTGTGCATTCCAAGAGCTAAGAGCCTATCGGTTGAGGTGTTTCTCGATAGTCCTAGTGCTGTCTTGTAAGCTTGCCGGATAAGACATTCAACCTTTTGCTTTTCGTCTTGGTAAAGGTGCAGATAGGGCAGGGTGTAGACTAGCCTGGTGATGACGAAAGCCTGAATGAGTCGACAGGTGTCGCGTTCTTTCATGCCTCTCCTCTTGTTGGCTATTCGCTTGATTAGTCTGGCTGTTTGGGTGACTGTTGTGGTCAGTTTATCTAATGTTCCTAAATTTCTGTGGTTACACTGAATGAACATGCCTAGGATTCTGATGGTGTCTACTTGTTTGATTGGCAGTCCTTTGAGTTCTATCCTGATTGCAGGAGGCGGAGGTCTGTTCTTTCGATTGGGGCCTTCTCGAACTACAAGGAGTTCGGACTTAGAGTGTGAACATTCAAGACCCGCCCTTAGAACGTAAGTCTCAATGGTGTCGAGTGCTTCCTGAAGCACACTTTCTATTTGGGCGTCACTTACCCTGTTCAGCCACAGGGTAATATCGTCCGCGTAAAACGTATGCTGTAGCCCCTCGATGGCGGCGAGTCTGGGGGGCAGTGTTATCAGTGCAATGTTGAAGATGAACCGCACAAGCAAGGCCCAGGAGATACTCTGGCGCCAGCTACAAGCCCGCTCCTTCCCCTGCCCCAAAGTTTATTCATATATATTCAAAGAGCAGGTTGACCCTGAATGCAAAGAGTGTGGCGTCGACGCTACTTTAGACCACATTACATGGGAGTGTGCGGCCTATCCGCCACCCGCCGATTTGCTGCCAGCTCCATCTCTGGAGGAGGGGGAGGCCGTGCTGCGCTGCTCGGACCCGGCCATCCAGGCTCAGGTCAATGAGTGGGCCGAAGAGATCGCCGACAGGACGCAACTGGCGGCCATCTGGCGCGGCCAGTGATCAAACTGAACCACTTAAAGCCGATGAAATAAATGTTTTCCCATCCATCCATCCATCTTTTATAGGCCGTCATTGCACCCGCCACCGCTTAGGTGGTGGATGATGGCTGTCGAGGCGCACTTGTTTCTCTCCCTCTTTTTTTTTTCTTTCTTCTCTATTTCCTCTTTTCTGTCCTCACGAGGCAGCGAAGGTGGCTCAGCTATAGAGCCTGTAACAGGCCCATGTATTTTCGTTTAGTTCTCCCGACATACACAAAAACAACAAATGCGTAGGTGGCTTGTTGCCGGTGGTACAACTATTTTCACAGGTATATATTTTTACAAGACTTTCTCATCAATGAAAAATGCTGTCTCTGAAATCAGTGTATGTTGGTCCCTTGATTTATTGTGCAAATTCGCCTGTTGTAGAGCTTCTCAAGATCATTCACTTTCCGACAAGAATTTCATCTGACAGTCATCTTGAGAGTGTGTTCCGTGTGATGATCTGATCAAGATACGCTCTGCTCAATAGACTTGAAATTGTTGGGGCAATGAGTAGGCTACGGTAAAGCGCACTCAAGCTGTTAGCGCCCCAATTTTTCGTCACATGAGCGTGCGGAAACATGGAGAGGAAACAGTCGACATTATTGATGCAGAATGCACAATTTGTATAACGTCTTGAGATTTCGTGGTTTTAACGTACCATCAAATTTTATTATATGTTACAAGTTAAATCGAAGGTTGCTTTGAAAGAAATTTGTTCACAAAAAGTTTTATTAGATGTAAGACATTCACATGAGCGGCGACAAATGACCAAAACAGGAATTGCACATGTTTAACAACAAAGGAAAGTGTACATAAAATACATCTTAACGAACAAATACATCACAGATCAGTATTTACATACAGAATAAAATTTGGGCAGTTCGCGATGATGATATATACAATTTTGAATGGCAATGTGCATGAAGGTATAGACATGTGTAGAAAATTTGCCAAATAAAATAAATATAAACATATACAGCAATCATATGCACAGAATGTATTGAACATGTGGGTTGTAATGTGAACAGCTGTGAGTGACTAAGTACACGTCCATTCGACATATATGGACACACATGTGTGTTGCGATGTATACAAGAGTGAGTTGACATAAATATTTACATTATATTACAGTACCAAGGTGGTTTAAGAGATTTTCATTTGTTTGTCAGATCACTTTTGCCAAACATAATAGTGAAACATCCAAACAAATATTTCCTGGGAATCAGCTGATGTCTTGCAGGACGTGTTCGAAAATATTTGCTAATATTGAAGTCACAGCTTCCGTTATCAAAAACAATACTCGATACATTTATTCCACTCTTGACTTTGCATTTTGTTTGAATCTCTCAGGTACATACTGACAGTTACCAGCGTAGGCATGAGACCAACGCAACTGCATTATTTTCCGTGTCATGAGACTGCGGAATACTGCCCCTGTGGTTAGACTAGTTTCTGAAGAGGCTTTGTTATACTAGTACACCAGCATACGCACGCACCGGCACCCGCAAGCACCCATTAAGAAAGGCTCCCGAAATATGGTAAGCCTTTATCGAAAGCAAGGGGTAGCATGTGTTTTACATTCCGGTGAAAGGAAGAGTACACAGGCTATTCCTTGCAAGCGCATACACCTCCCGACAGCGAACAGGCTGCCGTGCCCGCGGTGGGTCCAACACAGCGTCACGCCTTCCCGATAGCGATCTTCAAAACGCTCCACCAATCTATCCGGGCGTAAGGGGCGATGACCAGCTATGGGAATCAGAAGTCAGCTCGGTACACCACGCCTTTAGTTGGGTATTTTTTTGTGCGCCGTCGAAAGCGATGCCGATCTTTCTTCGTCCACCTCAAATGCCACCGCAGCCCAATGCTTGACCCTCCCCCCGCCCGCACCCACCTGGTTTGTTCCTTTCCACAAGCAGCTGAAGTTCACTCGCTACGACACAAACTGACGGCTTGTCCTGATTTCAAGTACAGTGTAGCAAGAAAGCTGTTAGAAAAGATCAACGACTCATCGAAGACGTAATTCGTATCACAAGCTGCCACACTGTCGGAGTTAAGGAGAAAGAGAGAGAGATATGAATTTTAATGCGTTGTGGTTCTGAGCCTCCTGCCGTTCTTTCGCTTGTCAAGGCTACTTTTTAAAGCTGAAAGGTGGAATAAGTTCGACCTACTGTGTTGATTACATCATGCCGTAATTCCGTATATAAGGATTCGCTTGCTTCGGCATCGTCACTTGAGTCAGCTCTTCACAGGTCACCTCAGCCAGAAACCGAAGATGATCGCTGTAAGAAACCTTCTTCAGTCCTTTAGACCTCGTCAGAGCGCAAGCGTTAAAGGGGATTTTGTTTGCCGTACTAAAACATTCGGCGAAATAATAGTACGATAGGTAGAACCGGTCGACCAGCGATGATATGGCGAAATTGCTCATATTTGTAAATCCTATTACATTCGGTTTGTAAAAAAGTGTTTACCAATTAACAAGTTGAAGAATTTTGTAAAGGAGGTTGCAAGAAAGAAAACGACATAGAAACTAAAAAAGAACCTTAGAACTTGCCTGGCACTGTTTCCGAGATATTTTTTTTTAGTCAAAAAGAAGTGTATGATGGAAAAGGGATGTTCAGGATATGCAGATTTGAAAATGGCTCCGGAATTTACCGCGATATACAACAAATCAGACAGCAGTGTGTAGCAGCATTTTACTTTAGAACAGAAAATTTTAGAATTTCTGTTTTCCATGAGTTTCTTTTGCTCGTATGTTACCTCCGCACATGTTCTTCGAGCGTCATCCATATGCCCGCTAGAATTCTTTGATTGTGCACATAAACATTTCACACTTTCTATTAGAGCGAGTACACCTAAAATAACTTTTCTTTGCTTATCCTGCAATACTAATGTAAGAACCTTGTTGCTAAGAGCAATTCTTTTTGAACGGCGCTGCAGTTCTACTCGTGCCTCTTGGCGGTCGTGGCCAGCAGTGCCTTCGCTGGATACGTACCAGTGGCTGTGCCTGCAGTTGCCAAAGTATACACGGCTCCCGCCACGTACCTGGCAGCCCCTGTTGCGACCAGTACCATCCACCATTCTCCAGCCGTGTCTAAGGCTACCCGGGTGACCAGCTTCCAGACTGTGAATCCGGCAGTCCCGCACACGGTGGCCAAGGTGTCCATCCACACGCCCGCTCAAACCACAGTGCACACAGTTCACTCCTCCGTGCCCACACACGTGCATGGAGTAGTTGGTCACCATTTCCCCGCTTACAGCCACGGGTACTACCCAGGCCACCCTCTGAGCTACCGCTACGTCCCCGGCTTTGCTCCGTACGGACTCAAGTACGGCTACGGACTGAGTCCATTCGCCTACGTCCGGCCGCACGTAAAATGTGAGTATGAGGGGCAAATCAATGTATGAAAATGCTATGTATGAGGGGCAAATCAATGGCTGAAAATGAGTGTTAATAGTATTGCGAACTATCTCCCTTCATACCAAACCGTATGGACATTATAAAGTTTCCTATAATACTTCTCGGCGTATATTTTGATTTTTTTTTGCAATGAGAACAGCTATATGAATTAGATTTAGTTGTATACCAGTCATTTTGATTTCACCCGAAAGTATTAAGACGAAAATCACGTTTAGTACTTTTCATGACATCAAAGAAGTACAACATTTCTGCTGTTTTATTTTATTTGCAGATACAGTCTAACCGGAGGCCAGCGTTGCGTCTACAATTTCCGGCGGATGAAATAAGGAAGAAAGTGGCACTGTCAATTTCTTACAGTGGCTCGGGCTGGACTGTGAAGAACACCTTCAAACTCATCTTTTAAATAAAACGTTTCTGTTGCCTAACTGCACCATTTTTCTTCATTATGCTGCGCTGAAATATGCGGCGAGAAGGTTCAAAGATTCATGTATGCAGCGTCTTAAGCGAGCATGGACATGCCGACATCGTCGAGGCCACTTTTTTCCCCTTTCGCAGCTATTGCTTTATGAATGATCGTATTCTTACTTAAGCTGTTTTTTCTTTACGGCCACCACACCTGGCTCACGATGTTGAATTCAAAATCGACACTTTGACGGCGTTGCCTTTACTACGATTTGGAACAGGCGGAGGAACATTTTCAAGAAGCTGGAGTAGAGTAGATGCCTAAGTACAGTACTGCTAGCAACTGATTGTGAACGCTAAAAACGAAGCAGAAAATGACTCGGTGGAATCCCAATGGAGTGGGACTAGTCTTGGATTCTACCTAGAAAAATATTTTTTTTTTTGTTAAAGGGAGGTAGGTATGCAGCTTGCGGGTCGTGCATGCTTTCTTCGAGCATATACCAGCCACCTATTAGGACAAATAGAGCTGTTCACGTGTATTTTGGACAGGGCCCTTTGTTTTTGAAAGCGAAGGTTTTTATTTAACAGGGAAGTGCCGCCTTTTTGCAGTTTAACCTAAGGTGGTTGTCGAGGTGCTGACAGTAGCTTAGAAAAGGGTCTGTAGGTGGACGTAATCAGTTTAGCCGGTTGTTTATGTTAAAAAGTTCATATTTGTAAATCTCTCGAGCGGCGAACGGACTGACAATTACAAAAACAGCACTGTAGACGCCTAGATGTTTAGTTCAAACATCAGAGGGCAATGTTGTACTATGCCAAGACCTATAGGGTAAAATTAGGGGGCTAAAAACGCTTCTTTTGAATCCGGGAAGGTGAGCTGTTGCCAGCAACAAATGAAACGGGACCCTTGTGTGGGCATTGTTATCAAAGTCGCTGCTCATAATCGGCGAGAGCGGCATATCAGGCCTGAACGATGAAGTGACAAATGCATAAATGAAAATTCAGTGGTTAAAGTTTTTGTTCTACGAGTATTATTAGCACGCATGTCGTGATAAATAAAATTGCGTTAGTTTACTAACTTGTGATGATAAGATGGCATTCTGACCGTACGAAATATAGAGAAAAATACACATCTACCCTGCTAAGAAAAATAACGTTCCGCTGGGTGTAGATATTGCCAATCTTTAGTCATGTTTTCATATGGGCACTAACTATAGTGTTAGCCCTAAAGTCAACTGCCAGTATAGGAGGCAGTAATGCGACTGATAACCAGAGCACCTCCGAAAATGACGGATACTGAAAAGATTTTCTTTCTGTACAGCTTATGTTTTAATACATTTTGTTGGGGAATATTATCTGTACGCCTTGTCTGGACATACAGTATCTACACGAGAAACGCGGGACTATACCTGTCATGACTACAGCTGTCACATGACTTTTCAACCGTCTGAGCCCGTTCAGCCTATACACAATCAAGTAAAGTCAAAATACGCGTAGTGTGAAAGGGTATAGTTTAAAGAAAAATGCGTGTCGCCACTTCTTCTAGGCTGGTGATGTTTCTTGCTTGTAGGAAGAGCAAGGTGGCGCGCAACATTGCGCCCATGGTTGCTTTTACTTATTAATGGTTTTTAAAATAAAATTAGCTCAATATTTTCACTTTAATCGCACAAAAGACAATGAAAGAAAATCTGTACAACATTAGAGATAAAAAAAAAGCGTTTTAGCATTGCATGTTTTTTTACTTGCAAAACTTGAATGATACAAAGGCTGATAAAGTTGTGCTTGCGGTAGTTTGACACTGTTTCATTTGCTACTTTGTTTTACTACACGCAGCATGTACTGCGCACACTGTTTCCTGTGCGCACCATGATTGGGAGTATTTCTTGCGCGCGAGAAACTCGATTCTCGGAGCTGTCGGCAGTTTAGCGACCCGTTCCTGGCGTCCAAACAGACACCCGAAACCGCCAGAGAAGTCTACGCTCGTAGAGTCAGTGGGCCGTGCGAGAGCAGTCTTACGTCAACTCGAAAGCTAAGGAACACAACCAACCCAACTGTCCACTTTCGCATGACTTCCCATCAGTTATTTTCCCCAGTGGTAGAAAATAACGCACGCAGTGCGCTGCCGCTCGATCCACTACACACGATCTATCAGGCACAGAATTTCAGCACAATGCTAGCATCGCGTGGAAAACAAGAAGCCGAAAGGGATCAGGCATTTCGTTTCATGTGTGAATACTGCTTTTTGTTTTCATTTTAAATGGCTATATCTCTCCATCTGCGCTTCTTTACCGTCTGTATTTTTACAAAGATGTTTACGTTTCGCTTGCAAGGGCTCACCATCACCTTGATCAACCGTCCAACTCACACAGACGCCTACACCTGGGAAACGAACTAGGAAATACTCAACTAGCAATATTGAATTCAGCCAAAGCACCGATCTACTCACCGAATCGTACTGCGCCTACTGCGATCACTACGTATTTTGTATTGATTACATCTTTCCACGAAAAGCCGACGTTACTAGCATAAATATGTTTGTTTCTTCTGTTGTCACATGCCACTACTTGCTGCCCTTCACGATAACACAACTGCACAGATCTGATTAAAACTAAGTTTCTTCCCAATATGTGCTTTGTTTATGCCAACAGAACATGGGCCAGCACTCATACATTCCTGCATTGCGACTCGTCCATCATCGCGTGATACATCTGCTACTCCACTGTACCGCATTCAGGACAAGCACGTGCTCTACGGATCCCTACCCAGATGCAGTCAAAATATTAGGTCCGAGAAAGGTCTTGTATATTGATGACTTCGCATAAAAACATAGTTATGACGCTTTGAGTGTAGTCCTCACATTTAGAGTTCAATGAAAGCAATGAGGGCGGCGTGTGTAATTTGCGCCGAGCGAATATTACAGCAGCTCGAGGCAGCACAAATGAATCCATTAACCGTGAGAGGAACTTGTTTATTACTTCGAAAATAATTAAAAAAAACTCTGGTAATCTTGCAAAAATAATATAAAAATATTGAGGATCTCTCTTGTCGTGGCGTTACCGCCAGTGTTGGGGGAGGCATCTGACAGCAGCTGTTCTGGGGCATCTCTGAAAAATAATAAGAAATATATACACCATTTGCCACATTTACCAGCGGAGAAAATGACAAGGTAATATGTTACAATATAGTATATGTTGCTTACACTACTACATCTAGGACTTCCGGAAACCCGGCTAAAACAGTTATTGCTGCATGCAAGGGACTGTATGACTTCCCGTCAAAACCGTTGCGCTATGAAGACTTTCGTAAGGAAACCTATAATTCTAGATGGCAAAAAGAGGAGACGTAAGGCAGTTAAAAAAAATACCCTGACTGCTCTGCCCATTCTCCTGGCTGTCGGCCCGATGATGGCTAATTTTATATTACTTTCATTCTCCTTTTTTTCAGTAGTGATCTCCTACTATCCACAAATTCAGGTTTTTTATATATTTTATTATATTCAGCACAGAACCGTCTGTTTCACGTGTTGTGATACTGTCACTTCTACTGCACCCAGTGACACTTCTGTGATTTAGGGAAAGGCGTTAATTGTTTAGCTCTAAACCTGCAATTTGAATTTTTATTGAACACATTGTTCCGAATGACTCCGGTGTTCAGGCGGCAAGATGCCAGCAGTGATTATTAAGGCTTGTAGCATTATTGATCGGCACATTATCTCTTAGGCTAATTCCAATAATTAGAAATGACCCCTTTCCAGAGAAGACGATTGGATAAGTGTGCTATACTATGGTATGATGCTAAGAACAGCTATTTCCCATAATTGTACAAAAACAGATCAGGACTTACATTTCTTGAAGGGGGCAACATAGCCGTAGGTGTTCAAGCCGTAGCCATAGTTGAGACCGTATGGACTCAAGCCGTAACCGTAGCCATAGCGCAGTGGGTGGGCGTCGTACCGGTGGCTGTAGCCGTAGCGAGCTGGGAGGTAGCCGTAGGCATAAGACGGAACGTGGTGAACTGCACCGACCACAGCAGCCGGCGCCGATGCGTGGACGGTGTGGACGGCAGCGGACGCTGGACTGTAAGTGGATACCCTGGCAACAGTGTGTGGGACTCCCGGCTGGACGGTCTGGAAGCTGGTCACCCGGGTGGCCTTGGACACTGCCGGCGCGTGGTGGTACGCGGTGGACACAGCGGGTGCCGCAGCGTACACTCTCGAGATGGCCGGAACTGCATGGTAGCCGGCTACTGGAACACCGTAGGTGGGAACGAATCCGCCGAAGGCATTGGCGGCTAGGGCCAGAAGGAGGCAGGCGTTGAGCTGTGGGCAAATAAAGGTCAGTCAATTCATACCGGATTTGTGACTTCATATTAAACAATACCGGATATTGTTTGGAACTGTGCAGAGAGAAATGAGAGTTTTTAAAAATTCGAGAAAATCCCATGAAAGCAATATACAAGACACATATATTAACGGAACTTAAATATGCCGCGCAGTGGAGGTGCAGACCGTACGTTAGCGTTCAGTGAACTAATTCACCTGAAAAGCCATAAAGTGGCTTAGATTCAATATTTTCCGTTGGTCATAATACACATGCAATTTTACCTTTAGTCATCTTGTCATGCATTGAAGGTCGGGTTTGGTTGTGCGAAAAGTTTGCTTCTGGTACTAGCCGCAATAATGATTTTTAATAAAAAATGTTCGCTTTACTAGGAACAGGCGTAATTCGGATGCTGTATTGTGGCAAGTTCAAATTTTTAGAACTGCAAATAAATCAGCACACTCCTACAGCGCAAGATGCTGTTCCTTGCTACGCCTATGTATGTAGCATAAATTTCCAACTCTCCCCTTTATGTCCTCAATATTGAAGTTGATTGATGCGTGAACTCAGCAATTAATTTCATTCCACTTCAATAAACTTCACAAATTAAACTTAAAACTAACTTACAGCGATCATCTCCGTTTGCTTGAGTTGCGAGCTTCTTCCAAGCAGATGAGTGGAATGAAGGTGCATACGCTGCAGCATTTTATATAGCTAGCGGCTGGGTTATCGTGTGAGTACTTCTTTAGTTAGGATAATAAATAAACTATGAGAAATGTCAGCGCAAGGCCGTCAAAATCAAGTCAACTATTTTGGGGTGTGCATAGGCATACGTGCACCTTTCTTTCCACGTCGCATCTAAGTATGATACCCGCTCACATAGTATTCTTGATGGGGGTAGATATGGCTGTACGATGGCATAGGGTAAACTCGTTGGAGGTCTCCCGCAGAGTCATGAATAGGCAGCGCAGTTCTTTCGGGGCTTAAAAGAGTAAAATGGGAAAATGCAGCTACAGGAAGATAGGACAGACGACAAAAATAAAACAAAAATAAACTTGAGCACAACCGGAGCCTCTGGAAACCTGCTTATGGGTCTTTTCTTCGGAATTCCAAAGCCGCCTGTCGATCGTAGTGTCTTTGGTGAGCATTCGCCGGATTGAGAGATGGCTATCGCTCGAACGTGATTCTCGGTCGTGCCTGTATGTGAGCGAGCTGATCTTATCTTTTTGAATCTCTCTGCCGCAGTGGATCGCTCAAAATGGCGCACGCTTTGCTGTCAAAGCACGCCGTCAGCTTGGTTCACAGAGAACATTCTGTGCAGGTATTTATGTCTAAAAGTTCTTCGTCGTGGTTCACTGGCTTCATGAGCAAGCATAGACCAAATATTTACGCCCCATGGTACACTTTGGTCAAGTTTTCACTTTAACAGCGAAGAAACGAAGACACACGTTTTAGGATACGTATGTATGTGCGTATGTAGGTATTTCATAGACGAGCTTGGCGGACCAGGTTTATTCACACCTGAAGCCCGAGTCGCGCACCGCAGCGAACAACCCTAAGTGATGACGATGGGTATCTCCCAAACGAAGGATAAAGATGAAGCTGTATGTGCACCGGTACTAAAATTAAGCGCCATACAGTGCTCATAGCCTGTATGTATGTATGTATGTATGTATGTATGTATGTATGTATGTATGTATGTATGTATGTATGTATGTATGTATGTATGTATGTATGTATGTATGTATGTATGTATGTATGTATGTATGTATGTATGTATGTATGTATGTATGTATGTATGTATGTATGTATGTATGTATGTATGTATGTATGTATGTATGTATGTATGTATGTATGTATGTATGTATGTATGTATGTATGTATGTATATGTATGTACAGCCTTTGTCAAAAGTTTAGAGCCCAGAGGGTTTGCTTTTAAGCCGTATATTATAACTTCTTTAACAATCGTGGAAGTCCTTGCCATTCGAGAGGGTAGGACGAAAAATCTTGCCTTCAGCAAGTTTGGAAGCCTGGGAATCAATTACGAGCCCCATAGTAAGGCTCAAAAGTAGCCCCCTGGGCTCTGAACTTTTGACAAAAGGTGTAGGTACGTGTGTTAGGCAGTATGCAATAGACTGCTGGACGGGACGTAACACGTCTCGGGGCTTATTATGCCCAGAAACGGTGAAATCTTTCATTTGCCTAATTTCAGTAGACGTTGTTTCTGGACATAGTAGGGAAGTAGATAATTAGGGCAGTCAGTGTTATAGGATCTGGTCACGTGGCATGTTCAGAAGAAATCATTACACATCTTTAATTTCGCTGCAATTTTGCAGCCCTCGATGTTTCTGTAGGAATGTCAAATGTGAACAGCCTTTCTTATCTTTAATAATATTGCGTGAACATCGACTACCCGGTGGATAAGCACAAGAAAAGGGAAGAGGGAAGTAAGTATTGCGAGGACATGAGCATACCTACAATTTCTACTGCTGATTTAGCTTCATCTGGTAGCTGTCCGATCATTTTAATGCAAAGCGGCGACACCCAGACAACGACTGTTATGCATCGGAGCCCCAGAAACTGTCTCTTATTGTTTTGACCGCTGCATATTGTGTGGTGCCAAAAAACATAGGCTTGCGATGAACTGCCATGCATGCCCAAGAAAGGATTTGATATGATTATTAAAGAAACAATTAAGAGGAGGCTGCAGCTTCGCCTTCAGAGTGGATGCGAAATCATGCACATTCACTTGCCCACTTCTAATGCACGTAGATTGGCATCCCGCTATTGCTTGAACCGTCTAGCTGCCTAATACCAAGCATCTTTTCCCCGCCAGATTTCTGCGCATCCGTCTTACGAAATCTCACTGGTAGTCGAGTACCACCATCATGACAAGGCTCACCGTCAAGCAAAGCCCCTACATTTTTGCACGCATCTGATACAATTTCAGATGAAGATGCCGCAGTAGTACCAGTCAAAGGTTCCATCACACTTTTCGACCGCAGTGGCACGCTCATGAGATTATTCATCTACACCAGGCTTTCTTCATTCACTAATCCCCAGCCACTACTCAGTCAACCAAACCCACTATCAACCACCGTTTGTTCTATGGACCAACATTAATGTATTCATATGCGCATACAAAGTGTCCATCATTTTGCGGCATTTTTTTTTTCACTCTAGACGCGCAATTTGCGCTACCATAAGTTATCTGGGGAAATGGGGAAATCACAACTCGGCGATAATACTTCCTTCACAGGGATTTCTTTGTACCAAACAGAACAACTAAACATACTTTACGCCTTTGTCCCTAGCATAACCTATGTATACATGCTTGTTCTCTGTCCCGATTTCCACTCCGCTTCACTTTGGCGCCGCTGTAAAGATATAGGGACATGCGTACTACTATACTAATATAAACTGCACGCGGAAGAAGCCGTAATCGCAGATTATACAGCCTTTACGGTCGCTATAACCATCGTTAACGATTCGAAACACGCCATTACAAACTCTGCCAAAAGCAGCATCTGACACACGGTCAAAAATATCCGGAAAAATTGAGACGATACATCCCGCCTCTAAGATGATCTGGTATGGATTCCACAGCAAATCTGCAATCTCGTGAACACGGCTACTCACGGTGTGTTTTATTTTTGAAATTTCTCATGACGCGTTCTCTCGTTGCCGATATTGCAACAGTGAGCAAATTGGCCATTAACGTTGCTTAGGCCAGCATATTTTATTGTCCATTTCTGCTCTATCAATTACATTCGAACCATTGGTGTTCAGAATCATTGTTCTATAGTTCGAGTAGAAAATTTGAAAGTTGATCCCTTCACCTTGAAAGCGAGAACGAGGGCTAATAATAACAAATAAATACAATGGCTCATTAGCCTGCTTGATCATAAGTCCTAGTGGGACTTATTTCGCGTACCCAAATGATCATCCACGTTTCCCGGCCCATCTGAATTGCTTTCTTATTTTTGATTGCTGAAACTGATTAGTCTTGATTTATGACACCATGTGACAAGCAGGCTAGCCCAACTCTAACCGCTATCCACACTGATGCTGCCGAAAATAGTTTTCAAAGCTATGCAAAACATAGTCGCTGAAGAATGTTTGTGATTCCTATGAATAATTGAGCGGCGGTCGTAGTACGCAGTGCCGAAGACACACACACTCAGCGTCCACCATAGTCTCTCGTTTAAGATAAATGATTTCAACCGTACTGTTCGTCAGCTCTAAAAGCTTAGTTCTCTGCTTTTAAATGATCGGCGGCGGTAGCCGCATCAGTGATAAATGGTCGGTCTCTGGTGGAAAAATATTCAGCCGGCTACAGTCGGCGTCCTGACTTTTTAGTTTGTATTGAGCTTGGAAATGTTCGGCGCCGTAGGGCCGGCATCCCGATCGTGCCAAGCAGCGGCACGAGCCAAGAGCCAGAAAGCAGAATCAAATATTGTTTACTTAACCAAACGAAGATGGTCGCCTTTATTGAGGACAGCGCACAAAGGTGACATGATCACTTGCATTAATCATGCCAGTGAAGATTAGGCGAGGGTGACGGGGCACTAAAAACAATAGTACTGAGCGGGGATCAGCGGGCTGCCCAGCACACGCAGGAAAAAATCCGGTGATCACTCAATAGTGCATACGCTGTGTGACTGCGAAGTTATGAATTCCTCATAGAGAGTTTGGTAGTTTTAGTCTACTTTCTTTGTTTCTGTTTTATTTAAGCAAAAGGGTTAAGCCCCATTAAGCGAAGACCTGGTCGCCAGCGTGTGGAATTGATGGTACCCCAAAATAACTTCAGATGTAAATAGAAACAGGTATGACAGATACTGCGCCTTTCCCCTCCTACAGGTGAACCAATTTCTAAGCTCATGGTTAAAATCAAGTCTCGACGAGATTTGTCCTCAAGATGCGTCACCGAGGTTCCTCGTGTGACAGATACTGCGACAGGCGGCTTGTGAGTCCGATACTATCCGGTAGCTGTGTTGTCTTCGGTTTGCTTCAGAGATTTATAGGGCTACTGTCACCTCTTCCGCCATCCGGATGCATTTGGATCGTATAGTTCGGTATATGAGCTTGCCTCGCGTGTCAGTACGGCTGCGTTCGCCTCTGTGCTTTTGTACCTCGCCGCGTCGGCGTACATCGCAATTGTTTTCTGTTCATATGTTTGTCAAGGGTTTTGACTTTGGAATTCCTCCTGCCGTCATGATAGGCTATGCCCATATTCCTGGGCAACGATCTGATCGTGAAAGTGTCTCTGATTTCGTATTCGATGGTCGTGGCTTATACGCTATTGTCGTCTGTAGGGGATATCTGAGTTTCGTGAGGAGAGCACGTGCCATCTTGGTCTGTTTAAGTTTTCTGATCTCGGAGTTGAGCGTAGCTTTGCTATGACCTTCGAAGGTACAGTGCATTCCCAGAACGTAAAAGTTGCTGTTAGAGGATTATAGTGGCAATCCCAAAGCCACTTTGTATGCCTTCGTGATTAGCCCATTTATCTTATTCCTTTCCGCCTTGATTGTCAGGCGCTAGGTGAGGCCCTTCCAAAACAACCGGCTTAGTCACATAGCAAACAAGTTCCTAGACGGCCGGCAGGGAGGAACAGGCTCATATAGGCAACACACGATTGTTTGGGTCTCCCACGCAGGGATGGAGGGTAACCATAGAGTAGCTGCCATCATCTGCGGTTTCACTAGACAGGCGGCGGAGCTATTGGTGGAGCCTTTGACAACACAAGAAACATTCGGGGAAACATTACGAGCGTGCAGGGAGAGGCATAGAAAGTACGCACTTTCACATGACACACTAAGCAGAAAGCAAGCCACTACACTTAGACACCTACAAGCAAACATATATCCAAACAGAGTGCCGTACCACATGATATGGCCAACACAATACAGAAGCGAATGTGACTGGTGCGGAGACACTGCTACACTATACCACACAATATGGGGATGTAGGGTTAGCCCTAAATATATAGCCCTAGCAGCGGGAGGATCTTCTAGCCGACTAGGACACGCAGCATCAGCTCCTGCTGTGCAGCGAGCCACAGCCGCTGCTGAGGCCAACGGACTCCTGGACAAAGGGCCATTGCTCTGTCCTAACCTAATTCCGCTAACCTCCAATATTACCAATAAAGTTTATCAATCAATCAAAATCCTTTCCTCTAAACCAATTATAGAACGTCGATGAACATTGATGCGTTCAACGGAACGCTGGTTGGGTTTGACAAGGGGCGCGTAATGTACCGCGTGGAGTAGCAGCGCTTAGATATTCGCATTTCTTCACTGCATATTCTTAAGCGCTCTCGGAGCATTTTTTGTATTTCGTTGTTTTTATTTACTATTGTTTATTTTATTTCCATTATTAGGTCTTCTTACATGCCGGGAGTCCTCCTGCAATGTTCATTGGTCATTTCGGTATCAATTAGTGTGACAAAGCGTGAGCGAAAAGTCCATCTCTATTTTATAGCCTGGCCTGAACGGTCGCTGAACTGATGACGTGACAATCCCGCTTGACCCATGTGAGCTTCTTGGACCACTTTTGCTGAAACAACAACGCTGACATCGCCGACATGTTTCGCTGCTGCTGAACCATATAATAAGGCTGTCGCCTTAACAAAGAGAAGCGGAAGGTTCATGAAAAATAGGAAATTGCTGTTTAAGTCACAGAAGCGGATGGTAGCGCAAGACCGTCAAGTTGCGAAACAAGTCAGGGGGCCATGCTCGCAGCCTATCTAAAAAAACATTTAAGCGAATGCAGGGGATCGTGAACTGACTATTGTCAATGACTCGGGATGGTTACTGCCATCTAGAAACACTCTTAGGAACGCATCACACCGTTCCCTTAATGCATCCAATGCCCTCGACGACGAGAGACTGAACATTCGTTTTCTTCTTTGCGGCTATTTCAGTCATGATGATAGCTTGGGGGGGAACTTTTAAAGGGAACACGCACAGCAAGCAATGCACTATGGTTTACTCTTTAAAATAAATGCCAGTGCACCGGCAACTGATCATGAGTGAAAAAACAACGTGTAGGGTTAAAATCTGGCCTACTGTGAAATGATCAGAAACATCCATCAGGCTCACTGGGCTTTCTTTGAGGGACGCCCAATGTCACGGGAACGTAAAGTGAGTGCCACATACATGCATATGTGGCACTTTTTGATCATCATCAGTAGCAGTAGTAGCCTACACCAGTGTAGGGCAAAGGCATCTCCTACATCCCTCAAATTCACTGGGTCCTGATCGAGTTGGTTCCGCGTAATCACACCGCTGTTCCTAATCTCGTCCGCCTACCCAACTTTCTGCTGCCCCCTGCTACGCTTTCCTACCCTTGAAGGCCACTCTGTTACCCTTAGCGACCATCATTATTCTTACCCTAGCATTACATGTCCTGCCCGTGCTCATGTATCTACTCGATATCAACTACAATGTCAGGAATGTGTGTTTGTTCACTGAACCATTGTGCACGATTCCTGTCACTGAAGGTATACCTATCATCTTCCGTTCAATAGCTCTTTTCGCTGTTCGTAGCCTAATTTGAATACTCATTGTTAGTCCCTACCGTTCTGCCCATAAGTGAGAGCAGGTAAGAGTTAAGAACTTTCCCCCAATAAAAATAAAAACAAAACTGGTAAACTTTCGTTCATAAATTGAGCGGAATTACCAATTCCACTCCATCCCAATCTTACTCTCCTAGTTGTTTTGCTTTCGTTGTGCGGATCTGCGGTCAATAACGGTCTTAAGTAGACGTATTCGCATACTGCTTCCAGCGCCTTGTTCTTTGTTGTAAACTGCGGTTCCGTCCCGAGGCTTTCCCCGTCGCGGTGGTGCAGTGGATAGTGCGCTCGACTGCTACGACGAAGGCTGTGGGATCGGGTCCCCACCGCAGCGTCCGCTTTTGTATGGGTCGATAAGCGAAGCACCCGTCTGCTGGGCGATGTCAGTGCACGTCAAAGAACCCCGGGTGGTCGAAACTTCCAAAGCCTTCGACTACAGCGTCTTTGGCTTTATGATGTTAAGCCGAATAAAACTAACCAACCAAACCTCCCCATGCTCTAGAGAGTTTGGTTTTTTCATAATATAACTGTAAGCCTACCGTTCTGCTCTGTCTTTCTAGGCCATATTCATCCTGTGCAGTTCTTTCCAATATGGCAGATATTTGGGTTGGTTCGAGACAAGGCATAAATAATGAGGCTGTATAAACTCCCAAGAAGACCCGGCGCGCACAAGTAGACTTTGCAGAAGAGGCTTTAAGCATTAACATGCATTATCAACAAGGAACACAACAATAGATGGAAATGTAACTTTAACTCCGACTACACTTTATAGAGCTGCTCTAATGAGGGATTTGCGCCTAGCTCCCAGAGACAAAATTCTGTGCCGAAACCTTCTAAGCACGCAGGACCACAAGTTTTATAATCTCTACAGTGGTCTGTGCACTTCTGTCGTTAATTTTAACCTGTAATACAAGAAAAAGCGCGAAAGAATAAGTTACCTTAGTATTTAAGAGCACCTGGCCTACTAAAAGCCGAAATTACGCCGCCCCTACGGCAATAAAAGTCGCGGTATTTAGGTTTTAATAGGGCATTTGCGTCACTCCCACCGCCTAGAGTTTCTAGCCATCCGCGGAGAGGAGAGGAGAGGTCATGACGACAGGTTGCAGAAATTGAATCATATTGTGTAATTGTGTTTAAGAGAGAGCTACAGTAAGAGTGATTATTTAAAACGGCGAAATTTGGTTGTGACTTTATCAGGCGCATTGGTGGCAGGTGTTTTTAGATATCGGCATGCACTCGTGCGCTATCCATTTTACGATTAAATAGGACTGTAGCAAATATGCTTCAAAAGAACTCTAGTATAAGGTACTAAAGAAGCCCCAACCATAATGATGAAAGGATATTTGACCTTGTTGAGTTTCCAAGCAGTATTTGAGGATGTGAGATATGCGTAAACGCATTAAAGAAGAATGCATGCGCGAGAAAATCATAGGAGCTGCACTGCAGTCCATCAATTAGTACCGTAATACACTGCAGCCATTGTGTTTCTTTAGGGGGGGGGGGGGACCGTAACTGTATGCCTGTCTCAGCAAAAATGGAGTGTTGCTGAAAAAAGACCTTCTTCTTCCGAACTCAAGTGAACGTTGCAAGAAGTTATGCAATGTACCGGGTAATATATTTATCTTTTTGCCTGCGATTTTTTTAGTAAATACCTTTTAGTAAATAATTCTTCTTCAAGCGCTCAGACATGAGTTTGAAAGTCACTGAGCGCTATGAAAGTTTTTTCTATTTTTTTTCCTGTTTATTTCATTCGTGTCATTTTCTTTGTGTTTGCTTCCGTGGTATTATAATGCCTCTAAATGTTTTTCTTTTTACTATGCATACGACACTTTGTCGTGTCACGGTCTTTCTTTTACGTATTCCTCTATGATCGCAATGCAAAAGTTTACGATAGATCCAATGAAAAACCGAGAAAGATTAGGACAAGGCTTGCCCTCGTATCTATGCGCAAAAATTTTCACTTTGCATTTGAACCAACTAGCCCAACTATCTTCTCTCCTCTGTGATCACTGTGTTCTGTCTACTATTTTTTTGCTGTCTAATTTTAATATCTCGGCTTGTATACGCTATTCATATCAGCTTCAGATAAAAAGAAACTGTATTTGTATGCGGACAACACACGGTGAGCTGCAAATGTTCACCCATGATTAAAATGCCCCTTTCACCTAACGACTATACGAAGCGTTGAGAAGCAGTCTTTTCTCCAGAGGGCAAGTATGATAATGCATCAATCCGAATAAAAGGAGATTACAGCGCAGTAATAACAAGAACGAGACGAGAAGAACGCAGACACAAGTAAACAAAAATATAATCCACTGTTGAAAAGGTAATTTGCACTCATAAGTTGTTCTCGAGCCCGTACCACTGACTTTTCTATATTTTCCTTCTTTTTTTTTTCATCTAAATTTCTATACGCGATTGTGCCGCGATCACCACACCTCGAAAGCCGCTCGGTGGTGTTTGATACCACTCGGGACGCCGTCTTCGCTGTAAAGCCTCTCCATGAAACGTTCAGCAGTCATGCCGTGCAGTGGCGTAAAGTCGTACTTTGACGAAAAATACGCAACCATGGGTTAGGCAGCCATGTTAGAAGGACATACGAATAATTGAGTTTTTGAGCAGCGGACTGGACGAAGTCTGCTGTTGCCTTGGATTTATCGGGATAAGGGCTTACTGTGTCAGCATGCCTTCCGACTTGCAGTTGAGTGCACCTGGTTTGTAGAAAAAACAAAGCCCGCGGCTTTTTGACAAAACACGACACAGAAAGTCTCGCCGGCTAAAATCCACCATTGAACACGATAAAAGTGCTCATGCTTTAATGAAATGAACATTACTAACAGCGAAATAAAGAAAAGAAATTAAACTTATATTAGCTATCAAAAACTGTCCTCAACCACTATAGATAATAAAAATGAGTGTTAGGGATTTCTGCGTCTCACCAACAGCAATAAACATTTCGCAGCAAGCACCGACTACCAAGCATGTCTATAAGTTCCCAAATCTAAAGGCAATATACTGACTACGGAGACACACAAGTTATTATCAGAACTTATTTATTTCTGTGTGGCATCCACCTCGATGATATAGGCACTGAACAGGTGTCGCCCTATATTCAGGCTCTCTCTCTTTGTCGCGTCTTAGTAGCTGTGATTTCAGATCTTCATGGGAGTTTCCCTGGATGAGAATTCTGTAAAAGAAATAAAATGTTGCACTAAACAGTTATCCCGAACGGAAACCAGGGTAAGGTTCAGCACACCCATGTGGAACGAAAATGCCTCTTTTTAAACTTTGTGAAACCCACACTCGACCCACAAAATTCACTGTAAAATCTGCTAAAGTTTTCGCTTTTTAATGTGCTCGAGACGTCTTAAAGTAGAAAATATACATGTTTAACCGAATAAAAATTGCAATACGCACGAACACTTTTTCTGCGGCCGTAGACGTATAAATTGAACTAAGCTGCATAGGATTTCTTTAGACGATTGTCGTGAGAGAATAAAATGACATTTCTGCAGCCACTCTCGGGTTATGGAAACATTAGTATTTACCAAATTACTCGTCCTAAAACTTCGACTTACACTTCTTGAAGGGAGCGACGTAGCCATATGTGTCCAGTCCGTATCCGTAGTTAAGGCCGTATGGGGTGAGTCCGTACCCGTAGCGGTAGCGCAGCGGGTGCGCGTCGTACCGGTGGCTGTAGCTGTAGCGAGCTGGGAGATAGCCGTAGGAGTAAGCTGGGACGTGGTGGACAGCACCCACCACAGCAGCAGGTGCCGATGCGTGGACGGTGTGGACGGCAGCGGCAGCTGGAGTGAAGGTGGACACCCTGGCGACAGTGTGTGGGACTCCCGGCTGTACGGTCTGGAAGCTGGTCACCCGGCTAGCCTTGGACACTGCCGGCGCGTGGTGGTACGCGGTGGATACAGCGGGTGCCGCGGCGTACACCCTCGAGACAGCCGGCACTGCGTGGTAGCTGGCCAATGGAACACCGTAGGAGGGAACGAATCCGCCGAAAACGCTGCTGGCCATAGCCACAAGGATGCAGGCGGTGAACTGCACAGGAAAAAAGTTTTGTTGTCCTTGGATATTTTGATTTCCTTGCCTTGTTCTTAGTCACAAGCTACCAAAGGGAATGTTGATTGGAAAGGTGTGAGCTTCCGATGTATGAAAAATAATTGCTTTTTAGGTATTTACTATGCGCACACATAATAGTTATGCTGGAATCGAACGCCAGTTGGGAACGTTTTCGAAAATAATTTTCAGGAACTGTGCGTGTAATATTCAAATATACTTTCTGCACATATATATATATATATATATATATATATATATATATATATATATATATATATATATATATATATATATATATATATATATATGTATATATGTGTATATATGTGTGTGTGTGTGTGTGTAGTAAAGCTTCCGATACGAAAAAAAGTTTCTCACCTGAAGTTTTTCTTGTGCACAAGAAAAGGCATATTGTCATCACACAAGCAATGGGGTTCATTTTTGAAAGCAATAGCGAAAAACTAAAACCTGCGGAGTGGGCACCTGCGATATATTTATAGATATGGTGACGTACTACAAAGTGTGAGAAAAGCGCGGTCGGATACTCTATTTTAGAAAACAAAATGTCAAAAAATCCTAAGTATAGCTGCATATAAAAAAATTTGTTACTTGGCCAGCTGATTTTAAGCGTAAAATCTACAGTGTGGTCTCTAATGTCGGCCCATATTATTTAGGTTATGACCAATAGCGATCAGAGGAAATTCTTTCTTGCCCACCGGAACATTAATTTTAATTCTTGCTCGCATGCCACCTTTAGTGAAATGTTGGGGGCGTTTGCTGCTGAGGTTGGATTCATGACGTGAGGTAGCAACAGAATGACATGATCACTCAGCCACTGCAGCAAATGTGCACTCAAGGATTCGGCACTTCTTTGGGAGAGGGGGTGCGGGGCTGGTGAAGTGTTTGAAAGGAATATTATAGAAGGACGACGAGGTACAGAGTGAGACATTGATACTCCGAACAGAATGCACCTTTTGCATGACGTCGAACCTTAAGTGCTGTGTTTGAGACGAGTTGCGAAATGACGTTCCCTGAGCTAATTTGCATCATTGGATTACCCATGCTAATCTTGGTAACATGTAGGTGCGCTTGCATATGAAAAGACTGAGCTTGTCTGCTATCTAAGCAGTTGTCTGTAACCAATGGACATCTAATACACGGCTCACGGTCTAGATCTAGAATGTTTGGAGTGACAGTGGAAACGTTGCCATGCAAAATGTTCAAAACGAGAACAGGGTCAATTGTGGCAAGATAATGTTTCCTGCTAACCCATGCTCACTGGCGCAAATGAAATAAATATCCACGGCATTCGCATGACCCCATTTCAGCCATTATTGATTGTCTCGTGAAACAACGAACGCATCCCAGATGCATTCTTTGCCTAACGCAGGGCCTACAGATTGCTGCACGAAGGACGATCGAACTTCCTGTCTCTTCGTACGCATTTCACCTTATTCGACAAGAGTAGAGTACACTTACAGTGATCATTGTCGCTTGCTGGCAGAGCTGACTTGTTCTAAGCAGGCTGAGCGAGTGAAAGGGCAGACGCACAAGTGGTCTTATATAGCTCGCTCCTGCTTGGACCAGTTAGCTCTACTTCACTTGAATTCTACACGAAAGAAAAAACAAGCAAGTAACAGGTGGCGATGGAGCATAAAGGTTCATGTCCTTGTCCTTCTCGTCGCATTTAATTATGCTATCGGGGAAAAAGTGTTCGATAAATCAGATTATAGTTTTCACAGCTCGGCAGCCTCGTGTAAAAGCACATGAAATATATGCATTCCTGCTTGAGGTGCGTGTCTTCTTGAAACAGTAAACAAAGAGCAAAGGCAAGACTGGCGTGTTTCACGGGTGACAAAAGTAAAACGTGGGGTTGAGGCGGGGGGAAAGAAGCGTAGAACGGCGTTAAACCGTTATAAAGGCAATTCTCTTGAATTTCTCAACCGGCGTTCGTGCTGTGCGAAACAGTGTTCGAAGATGTATATCTCTAGGCAGTGATTCTCAACGGGGCGCATAAGAGGGCTGCTGCTATCTCGTTACATCTTTTTGCAGCAGTGCACCTCTCAAAACACTCGTGCGATTTTCGGCCCAAACGTGCCAGGGGCGTGCTGTAGACAGGATATTTTTCAACCGTTTTTTACTTCATTTTCACGCTAGTGGTCAGTCAAGCACTGATTTTGCGGTCAAGCGCAGGGTCGACATCTGTTCTTCGATCAATACTGTGGCGAATGGCTCCATCCAAACGGCCGATGAAACACTTTTTGCAAGACGTGGCTTGTCTGAGGACAGTGACTGCTCTGCGGTTAAGTGGTCTCTTTGGAGACGTGCAGATAATGTCTCGTGGTGTGTTCGAAAAGTGTACTCTTTGGAGAAATGCATATAATGTCATGTAGTGAGTCGAAGTAGCGATGCGCATTCTTTGTGAATATTTTGGCCTTGTATACCTCCCACCAAACTAGGAAAACGTGCGTTTATAGCAAAACAAAATAATAAGAGACATTTTCTGCAATAGTTCAAACGTCCAGCAATAAGCCTCAAATTGGTACACTTTGGCTTTGCAGTCTATGCGGTTACCTTGAAGACCGGGATTGCAACACAGGCGAATATCATAACGCTGAGAGTTTTTAGCGCGCAATGGAGAATCATTTTCAGCGATGAGTTAAACATTACCGCTATCTTTTGACAGCTAACTGAAATGAGGGTTTGCACAACTGGATGTAACCGTTCTCGATACGAGGAACGCATTTTCTACTGTGTAGGCTAAATGGAAATTTTTCGTATTAACACACGGATACGCCTTGCTCCGGTCGCATAGTTCATGCTTCGGCAAAAGGAAAGCTAGGTTCGTAAAGCAATGCGTCTTTGATTGGGCTCGTTAAAGTTTTTGTTACATTCCTCTTTGTATTGTATACTGTTGCAGTGATTACAAACAATTGTATTCTTGTTAATCATTATTACTCTCGCTCTGCATGGCAACCTTTGCAGTCATATTTATGAATTAAAAAAACCCGAAAATGAGCCCACTTGTTAATTCAACCCTTTCACAAATCGAGTGATGTTTTTGCAGTAACTTTGTTGGTTTTTTGCGCGCACTGTGATACTTAATAAAAAATAACTCCCAGAGTCTGCGCCATCCTCCTTGCCGGAGTATTACGGATACCGGTGCCAAGTATTTAAGCAAGGGTGGCCTTGATGAGGATGACCAATGACCAATTCGTCATGGATCACGATGCATACCCTCCCTATCTGTCTGATGTCATAAACGTGGAGTGGACGCCAGAGTTTTGGTTCTCGACACTGTTCGAGATCGGTACAGATAGAGTTGTTTATACTGCGTAAACTCCAAATGCCTATCGCTGTTGAGAACTCTAATTAAAAAAAATTACGTCAGCCTTCGTGGTCTTCAGCAGGGAGTCGAAGAAAGGCCGAATACGTAATTATGCACAGGAATTGTGGAAAAACGAATGTTTTCACACGGGAGTCGCTTAATGACATTTTTTTCAAACGTCGTAAAATTCTTCTATAAGAATCAGTGCATTTGCAGCACCAGTGCGCTTGCATATTGTCCCAAAAGTGTGTGGCCTAGAATAATCGTAAAGTATTTTACGTCCCAGGCTCCCCAACAAAGGTAGAAAAGAAATAAAAAAAAAAGCAGTGCTCCAGCTTTGCTGGAACAGCTGAGAGCTGTTGAGAGTATGGTGCCTCGATGCGCACGCCCTCGCGCCCTGGCGGCGGAGGGGGGCGGGCGCATCGAGGCACCCTAGTTGAGAATTACGTTGCCTATTATTACAGTGAACTAGAATATTCTAGTTCACTGTACTATTATGCTGTAGGTCTTTCGTTCTGAAAATTAAGAAGTAACTAATCAGCAGTTTTTTTTTTTTTTTTTTCAAGCATTTGATCCAGGAATTGTCAGTTCAGAAGTTGTATATGCCCTTCGGCTGTCTGAAATGTTAGCATTAAGGTGCCATCTGCACATGTACCACCTTTACAAAAGAAGAAAAATCTGTCGCGTTAACTGCGCGCGAGTATCTCTCATTGAATGCACAAGCAAAGCCCCATCACGTACAGCGCTCTTGTTGATATCCCGTTTTCTCTTCTCCGTCGCATCTGCATCAATGCAGTACCGTTAACACGATGGCAATTCGATGCGTACGTTAAAAGGTACAAAACGTGCAGCGTGGGTCAGGCGACGAGCTGGAGGTAATGGCATTATAATCGACATCAAGAAGAAATGATAAGGAATGATGAAGATAGCAGGAATGGGCATGAGCAGGGAATTTAACACAAAAGTGAGGATAACTGACGGTAGCTAAGTGTAACAAACTGAATTTCAAGGCAGGGCAAGTATAGCAAGGAGCGAAAAATAATTAGGTGGCCGGATGACGTTGAGAAGTTCGAAGGGGTCAAGTGGAAGTAGCTAGCACAGTATCGGGTTAATTGGAGGAATATGGGAGATACTTTCGACCTGCAGTGGAGTATATTCCGCTAATGACAATGAGTCGTCAGTTCGCTGTTCGAAAAAGTTTTTACGCAATGGTGTATCGACGCAAACATTTTAGTCTGTTTCAAGGCGGCTGGCAACGCGAACGCGCTTATTCTTCCGTGTAGTGATTAAAAACTAACTGGTTTTGTAACTATAAGTTGACCTTAGACATCGAGACTTATTCTACACACTAGGCCACGAAGCAGTCAGTAGCCCGAGGTAGGTGCCACTGCACTTCAAGCTTCACTGTACTTAAAGAAGCTTAAAGCTTCAATACCTGGTATTCCGGGTATTTGTTTTAACCTGTAGAAATGTTTCTCTAAATAACCGTTACAAATAAGGCGGCATTGTTATGAAGGCCTATTATACACAGTGCTGGACGCTGGGGTTAAAACACTATTACTTATTACGTAGTTATCATTTTCATTTTAATATAATAACAAACAAATATAATAATTAATAATATTAATTATTATAATAATATAATATATTATATTTTAATATAATAATAATAATAATATAACAGTATAATAATGAGGGAAAATATGGTACTGAATACCGCTGTCAAACCAATGATTCAACCATTCTTAATAAACAGGTGTTCGAGGCATTGAATCGCGGATTCTACGCGCAAATTAACCCGATACCAACGCCGACGCATGACACGCGCCATCAGTGATGGTGTTGGCCCAATTCACCCGATTACACTTTCTGTCGTCAGATATTCAGGCCTACATTTTATTTTTCGGAGACGCGCACGCCACTTCTATGTGCTCGTTAGTCTGCCATTTGACACGGAAAATTCATGCCGCGTATGCTACGCTATAGGCCCAACCTTCCTCGTTGTGTTTCTCATTATGTTCCTTATGTTCATTATGTTCATTACGGTCCGCATTATGTAAGTAGAGAAGACAGGCTGCCAGCCTCGCTTTACGCTTCACCTATATGCACTGCGCCCCTGCATTTTGCCACCCTGTGCTTCTAACCTGATCATCTGGCCAGTATCCTAATTTATCGCCGAGACAGAACAGTATTTTCGTTTGGCTTTGCAGCTCTTCTCTCACAGTGTGAGGCCCGTAACGAAGAGAAGAGAAACAGTCGGCCCGCTCGACGCCCTAGAAATGCCGCTGTCTTTCCGATCTTAGAAATGTTTGAATCCGACATCATGAGCGGCTGCATAATTTGTTGTGCATATCGCAGGCAGATGTCGCCATAGTCCGGTCTTGCAAGCACAACGGCATGTTTGTTATGTCAAACCAAAATATCGATTTCAAAGTTTAAACTCTAGATTTGCCTATGTTGAACGACTCTAATTCACCTACATAATGACAACCCTGAAACCAGATAGAAATAAGTAACAAACGGTAATGGCAAAGCGCATTTCAAGTGCCCCTCACTGATGAATTAATGTTCGAACATGCCATGAAATGCGCGTGCAAGGATTACGCTGTCGCATCTTGAAATGTTTTACAGCTATGAATATATCACTTACATTCCAGTGCAAAGTAGTGTTCTGTGAGCAAAAAATAACAAATTCGATCCTGCTCGCGCCACGGCTGACTTTTTATCCAGCGGCGGTCAGAAGAGATCAGCTCGCTGTCCACAGGAGAGCCATATGCTAGCGATGCAATTTTTTGTACATGTATTTATTAAGTTGTTAAATTATATCGCCATGACGACAGTTTCGTGCTACCAGAATTTGTCATGACGATTACGTTTGAACGAAATGAGTTATAAGAAAAATAATGATTGCACTAAAGGATAAAAAAAATCTCGCTGGAGAAACAATTTCGTACATGTTGCTTAATTAGGTATTTAATTAGAGCCAATCAGGTTAATGTGACGTAGAAATAGCCGGGAGGAGTAATGGCAAAGTCCAAATAGTGTCACGGGGTACTCGACTTTAGAAGTAGGCCTAACTTTTGGTGGCGGGAAATTTGAAATGATTGAGCATCAAGGAGCGGGAATGGAAGTGATTTGCGTGCACCAATGATGGGAATGATTAGAAATTGTGTAACAGATGTAATCAACCAACTTCAGTCTGAAAAATTCCTAGAACTGCGAAATCTGTAGAGGAGAAACGCGGAAATCTGACCGTTGCTGCACATATTACAGCGCGCGTCCCTTGTCGAACACAACCAGCGTTCCGTAGGACGCATCAAAGTTCACCGGCGTTATATAATTGTTTTAAAGGAAAGGTAAGGCACAGTATATTTCACTCACGGAATGCCACTGACACATCTTATGAACAGTTGTTCTTGTTGTAGCTGTAGGAAGAAGGAAAAGAAAATGCACGGGCCTGCTACTGGCTCTGTAGCTGAGCCACCTCCGCTGCCTCTTGCAGACAGAAGAGAAAATAGAGAAGAACGAAAGGAAGAGGGAGAGAAAGACGCGCGCCGCAACAACGGCCATCGTCCACCATCACCGAAGCGGTGGCGGATGCAATGACGGCCTACAACAAATAAAAATTCTGTGGCAGGCTAAGCCCCGACTGCCTTGTTTTTCGTCTCTATCGAAAAGCGGCCGCTGTTACCGGAAATCAATCCCGCATCCTTGGGCACAGCAGTCAAGCGCCCTAACCACTTCACAACACAGGTAGGAAGAATTCTGCACGATTAAGCTGTCTTGCAATGAACAGCGCTTTGGAGCACTCGGACTGTGCAAAAACCGTCAAAATGGCTACCTCAGGTTTGCACCGGACAAAGAGACCAGGGGCAGATTTTTCAAATTTTCTTGTTGGTGTACGTTCTTATTATAAAAAAAATTGAAAGTGCACCTGACAGCCCTCATCAACTGTTATGAATAAAATTTCACCCCAAACCCGGTAAAAAGCTACAGATTGAAAATCTAAGACCAATTTCTTTGACATCGTGCGCGGGGAAACTCATGGAACAAACATCCTACGACTTGTACATGCCTTTGTCATAAGTAAGATCGCCTAGGCAGTCCCGTACTTACACCTTGCCTACTGCGAGAATGCTAAAATTTAAGCAATCATCAGGAAGAGCATAAAAACAGCCCTTGGTCTCCCCATCAGTATGTCTACGCACCGGCTAATGAAACTGGGGGTGCACAATACGCTGGAAGAGGTGATAGAGGCCGACAAAATCTCCCAGTACGAAAGACTGGCAAAGACCTGGACAGGAAGTAGCATACTGCTAAAACTAGGTATTCGATACGAAAGCCAAGAGGACCAGAAGACGGGTGTCCCGATGGAAGTCAGGAAGCGTCTCAAAATCCCCCCGCTGCCACGAAACATACACCAAGAGCATCATCAGGAAAGAAGGAAGAAAAGGGTGGAATCGCTGTCGCAATAATTATTTAAAGTAAATTGTAAATATAGACATATATTTCAGAAAATTACCTCAATATTATTCGCAAGAACAAGACTATAATTGAAGAGACTGCATGGCATACATTCATGATAACAAGTCCCTTGTTTGAATCTACAGAAAGGATGCGCAATTAGAACGCATATCAGCTGTATGTGCGCTTTCATTTTACCTGCATTGTTGGTGTGTAAATTAAATATAAGGTCGTTTTTTATATCAATGTGCTCTTCATTCTTTCGCCGGTAATAGTAGAGTAGGAATTTCCTGAAGCTGTAAAATACATTTATTTTGACACTTTTTTTTTAATTTGTGAGAGCGCTGCTCCACTGCTGTTAAATAAGGGGGGATTTACTCATTGTCATCCACCCAAGCGCTGCCATACGGCTACGAACTTCGTAGTTAAAGAAAAATTAGTTCTGATCCGGGAATCGAACCCGGCACCATCGCCTTTCCGGGGCAGTCGCTTTACCGACTGAGCTAACTAGGACGGCCAGTAGATAAGATGGTAGGGCGAGAGCGAATTGATCTGGGCTATGCACTACGATGTTTCTGAGAAAGCTGTATAGCTTTCCTTTGTAGCCGTATGGCTACGCTCGGGTGGATGACAATGAGTAATTACTCCTTTATTAGAAATCTACTCCGCTTTGGGGGTTTCCCCTAAATATTTGACCTCCACTGCTGTTGTAACCAGCTGCTGGGCTATATGCACTTTGGCGGAGGTCGCAGGGTGGCTTTCAAGGTTAATCAGCGCAGCCTTCTGCCTTCCACCTTTTCTATTTTATTGCTCATATAATGTCGATAAAATTACAGAAAGAAATTACTCATTCATTAATTCAATATGTGAAGTAGGCAGAATCGGGGACTTCATGCAAAGCGCGAAATTGAAGAGAATTGAAGTCGTTGGCATATTATATTTTATATATGCAACTGTGTTGCTTGCTATGATTCTATAAACGGCGTAACTAGGATGATTTTTTCTTTTTTTTTTCAATAAATGGAAGTATAAAAGTCGTTGTATTTATATTGTACTCTGTATGCCGAGATTTGGAAAATGTGGATGACCACCAACGCCATTGTCTGTGTTTTAGTAGGAAGAGCGGACGGCCACGTTTTTTTTTTTTTTTACTGATTTCATCTCCTACAAGCGAGTGATTTCATGTGTGTCGGTGGCTCCACGGGAAGGAGATGGAGTTATCAAAGATGAAGACGAGTCCAAAATTTTAAAGTTAATATCTTTATTTCTTTTTAATAATATATATTTCTATCACGGTCAATCCTTGTCTTAAAGTGCTCATGTAGCTGACAGCACGTCTTGATACGGAGCTTCAGTGTCTGCAAGAATGCCCATTAGAGTGGATGAAGGTGTCATTCCTATGAAATGCAGAAAAAGGCAAAATTAGTGGCAACCATAACGGCTGTAAAAGCATCATACACAAAAACATACGGTCATGCTTTTCACAGGAGGCACATTGCTAGCCTGTAACATATACCTCTGAAACAAAGTAGAGTTATTTGCCGAAGGTCACAAGACACCAGTAAAAAAAACAGAACAACAACATGGAGAGGTTTTGAAAATTAACACGTAAAAAGAATTAAGGCTGACGGTTTCTGCTTAGAAGCGACTTGTGATAGCAACTTTCGTTACAAAACTACCTCCTGTGCTTCCAAAGACAAAACTACCTCCTGTGCATCGCTGAAATTTTTTTGGCGGCAATAAACTGATTGCATGAAGAAATCTGAATGCAGACACAATTATGGAAGACAGTTATATAAATTTAGGTTATAGTTCAGGCCGTAATAATCGACCACTCGTTCAAGTCTCACTTGTCTTGATAATATTAGAGCTCTTTACCACTTAGAACCGCAAGTAAATAAAGTGATAGTTCTTCAACACCTCTTTTTTGGCATTCGTTTCCGGGCATGATGCCTAAATGATTCCGTTCACATGTCCTAATGGTTAGCATTTTCTAATTAATCAAAACAACTTTTGGAAGTGATCTGTTCACAGCAATTTTTGTGTTGAGGTTGGCATGATTTAAACTGCAGCACAATATGGAGTCAAAACATCAGTACGCTTACACTTCTTGAAAGGAGCGACGTAGCCATATGTGTCCAGTCCGTATCCGTAGTTAAGGCCGTATGGGGTGAGTCCGTACCCGTAGCGGTAGCGCAGGGGGTGGGCGTCGTACCGGTGGCTGTAGCTGTAGCGAGCTGGGAGATAGCCGTAAGAGTAAGATGGAACGTGGTGAACTGCACCGACCACAGCAGCAGGCGCCGATCCATGGACGGTGTGGACGGCGGTTGCGGCTGGAGTGAAAGTGGACACCCTGGCAACAGTGTGTGGGACTCCCGGCTGGACGGTCTGGAAGCTGGTCACCCGGGTGGCCTTGGACACTGCCGGCGCGTGGTGGTACGCGGTGGACACAGCGGGTGCCGCAGCGTACACCCTCGAGACAGCCGGCACTGCGTGGTAGCTGGCCACTGGAACACCGTAGGTGGGGACGTATCCGCCGAAGGCGCGGGCAATTAGGGCCAGAAGGAGGCAGGTGTTGAGCTGCAGTAGAATTCTAATTTACGTTTCTTTGAGCGGCTGAACAACTAAGGGACGCACAAACATTTAGAAAAATTGTAATAAAGCAGTAATAAGATTGATATATGTACAAGAGTAAATAGAAAATGAAACAGAAAGGAGTTATCAAGCATAAACATGAAATATCTTTAGAAAACTTCGAAACGCTGGTTTTCAGCACTGCGGATGAATACGACAGATAGGATGCGGGTAAACTAAATACTATTTTGAACGTGAAACGATAATTAAGAAAGTAACCAGGGTGACGTTTCCTGTGAAATGAACTCTATATGCTATGATAACATTTGACTGAAGGTAGACGACAGGCCAAGAAGATTTAACTTCTTTATGTCAGTTACAATAGCATCATATTGCGTAGTTATGGCAAAGTATCCACCGACTGAGCTGGATGGATTGGATTGGCATCCATACCTTCCTAGGTATGAAGTAGTTCCTTGAGATGGTGATGCCTCAGTGCTGAATGTACCTTATTTCAGTTGAACTTCAAGCGGGGTTTTTCAGAATACATAATTGCTTCTTTTGAACAGTTCAGTTTACCTTCACTGGCGGACTTTAAAAAGGGCGTACTGCTGGAAATCTAAATTGCGGCTGGTGTTGAGAAAATATGTCGTTAGCATGATTGTGTCTTTCCGCGAATAAGAAAAGCAGAATCGTTTAGACATTGTGTACAAAGTTGTGCACCCTGGGTATTCCAGGCTTATTACAGTAATTTACTAACCATAACAGTCATGCCATTGCTTCTTGGGAATGAGTGTCTACAATGTCTCAAATACTACACTTGTTTTCTAATGACTGCTGGTGGAAATTCTAGTATTAAAAATAAAATGAGTTAGGAGCACCACCTCAGCCGTGATTGTTCTCTCATCAGTACTAAAGTCAATTTGTTTCGTAATTTAGCTTCATGTAACATTTCCAAACAAGACAGGATTGTATTCTCCGAAGAGTGCGACTTCTACAAAACCAGGCATTTCATATTACAGTTCTTGAGGTTTACAGTTCGTACAAGATTTTGACATGAGTATGTTTAACAACAACCAAATGAATTCAAACCAACATTATTGAGCACCTTTTTAAATCCGGTTTGGAATGCTAACAATTTTCTTTCTTTAATACTGACTGTCACGAGTAAAAATATGTGTAATAAATCTACATCCGAACGTCCCCTAAAGCGTTAATATACTGCAATAGGAATCATAGTTCGATATATATTTGCACTAATGCTTAAAAAAAGATGGTAAAATATACTTACGGCAATCATCTTTGCTTGTTGGCTGTAGTGGTTGGCCCGGTTGAGTGAAGTGGCAAACTATGGCAGTTGCTTATATAGCCCACCACCGTCTGGAGTGAATTCCGTCTTTATAGAGTTAAAGAAAATACAAATTTAGTGACACTCCTTATCTAACCAGCTAACGGCGTTCAAGGATAAAATCAGTGCTCAGCGCTCTTTCCTAACACGTCGCACTGACCCTAATATAGACAGGCGAATTACCATACCGTGCGAGTCTCGGATCGTCCTCGTAAAGCGGGGGGGGGGGGGGGGGGGGGAAATAAAAGACGAGAAAGAAATTCTCAGACATATGAAAACACAAAACAGCGTCAATGCTGCATATTGCTAATTTTCTTGGCTGTGAATGCGGTACATTGAACCTTGCGTTTTGATTTGAATTTTCTTGAGCTTAAAGATTGCTATGTCTAGAATACAATTCTCAGCGCGATGCACTGGAGGACCACATAGTTTCAGTAGTCGGTTTTTCACTGAACAAGAAAGCTTTAAGTACAGTATTCCCGAATTATCCCAGAGCGAACACTTTGATTTACTGTCTTTGTGGACTACACTAATATAGAACCTTCATTTCAATACAAAAGTTGTGGAACTTTGCTGCTTTGCTGCTGAAAAATGCACGATGTATTCGTGATTCATCATACGACAGTTATGTTGCATCTTTGAGTTAGTGGTTATGGGTACTCTGGAGGCAACCTTGCATCGATGCTCTAGTGTCTACAAAGAGAAATCGGGCGCTTCATGTATGCACAGGCATAACACTTACTGAGCCCAAGTGAGCTGCGCTGACTAGTAGTAATCTGGATAATTTTTGCGCACTTTATCCAGGTATATCAAAGATCAAATAGGCGAATTTCTCTTGCTTGGTAGTTAGAATATTTGACTTAGTTCACTTAGAAAGTATGGAGCATGTACAGGCAGTCACTTACGAAAGTCCAGCAGTTCCATTTTTCTGCTAACTCTGTCACCTTACATCCGTCACTCTTAAGCGATTCTATTATTGCAAACTAGACTACTGTGGGAAGGCCGTTACGTAGGTACCACGGTAATCACAAAGTTCAGCCTCAATCCAGCTTCCCCTTCTTGCATCAAACCTATTGCCTCATTTCCTAACACAATGGTATGAAAATAGAAGCGTGCACTGGCGTCACGGTGTCCATCATTCTTTGAAATGTGGCAGGGTCCGAGCACAGGCACAACGGGAGCACCTTAAACTCATACAAACCATCTGGCGTGATAACAGAGGCGTTCTCTGTAGGTCTGATTCATCCTCCTGTATTTGCCAATATCCACTGCATGGGTCAAGTGCCGAAAAGAAAGTGGCATGGCGAAGGCGATCGAGGGAGTCTTCAATGCGCGGCAGGGGGTACACATCCTTTTTTCGTGACGTTGTTGAGGCATCTGTAATCCAAGAAGAGTTCCATCCTACTTCGTAACGAGGAGAACAGGCAAAGCCGAGGGGCTCGTCGAGGGTTGGATAACGTCTTCCTGGAGCATTTCTGTTACTTGGCGGCGGATGGCGTCGCTTTCTTTTGAAGACACCTGGTAAGGACGCCGACATAGAGGACGCTGCTCGTCGGCAACTATAATTCGGTGCTTCTTTAGTGGTGTCTGTCGGACCTTGGAGTTTGATGCAAAACAGTCGGGGAAGAAATTGATAAGATTATCTACACAGCGTTTCTAACTGGTAAAGAGGTGCGAGTTCCCATTGGACTTAATGGGTGCAGACGTCGCATTGTAGGTCTGACGAGTTGCAAAAAGCGCACTGGCCTCTACTCTCTCCACGTTCTTCAAAATAAGCGACCATCGTGTTCGCCTTTAAATGTTGGGGTTCACGCGTGAAGCTTGTCGCTAGCACTTAGGCTTGCCGATGGACAAGTTCGACAAGGCCCCTAGCTGTACAAAAAATTGTCGAGTGAGAAGCACTGACATGTTTACTTCAGCAATGCCACGCATGCTGGTGTTCTGATCACCAACATGCTTCCGCGACAGGTCATAGACACAGCGGACAGTTTGGCTAACATATGGTGCCCCACATGAGAGGGGAATGCGGTACACCACTCCTACCGCGCAGTTCCCATAGGGGAGCTCCTATTTTGTAGCAAAAGCAACACTACGATAGCGAAAGCGAGACCTCGGGTGGCCGCAGCTACGTCGTGAAGAGGCGTAGCTACGAGAAGTCGAAGACGAATAGGAAGACAAAGAAGAGCAAGAAGACGAAGGAGACGAAGAAGGAGAAGAAGACGAAGAGGAAGATGAACGCTCGTTTACCCGCAGCTAATGCTTTAGTTCCACATTCGGTTCAGCAGCGTTGAACCCTTCTCATTTTTTTAATTGCAACACCAGCAGGGACACCCATTAATATGTGGATAAAGCTTCTAGGGCTTGGTAGGTGTGGTAAACACCAGGGGCACGTTGTGCCTACCCGCAACGTTTTTTTGTGGAATAAATTGTATACATAAGACACCGCCATCGGCTTGGAAGAAAGGGGCTCAGCTCTTTTTGTTTTCTGGTGCCCTTTTCTTTCTGCAGGATGGCCTCAGCTACATCTGATATGACCGGTCTAGGGAAACTGAAGCAACAAGCCACAAAACCTGGTTAATAAGACTTTATTGCTTTTTGTGAGGGCATGACATTTGAAGCGCAGATTCCAAGCAAGGTGAGGCTATGGCTCTTTTTGACCACTTGCAATGCGCCGAATCATAACTTAAAAAATCTTTTCTGGTTTAAGGGAAGCACATCCAACAAAGATGGTCCTCGCAGAGCATCAGCTTGAGACCTAAAAATGCAAGATATTGCTACGAAGACAACGCAGTGACGCGGGGCGGAGCGCTCGCACCAGGCCCACTGGACATTAAAGCATATTTCATCGTCATGGCATCACGTCGTTCAGTTTCTGTTATGTCGTCGGGTCCATCGTTTGCCTCTTGCCAACATGTGATATTTGGTTGGAAGTGCGGTTAATCCCCTTTTTCGCCTGGGACGGTCGACGCCAACCGTACGCCGGGACCGTCGGCCGAAAGCCCGTGGAAATCGCCGCACAGCTCCGCCTGATCTCTTCCTGCTCAGACCCGACAAGCTGCTGTTCCCAGCCCCTTCCCCAGCCTTGAGCGTAACACATGACGACCAGGAAGAGCTGAAACCTAAACCGATCGACCCCACGACGAAGCGAGCTCACGACCACTTAAGCGAAAACATTTCCTCCGCCACCCACCACGTAAAAATATTAGTGTCGGGCAGTTTGTGGATGAACGCTGCCCCTTATCCGAATTGATGAAAAGAAGTTAAAACTTGAATAATAACATGGTCAGGGGACGTGAAGGTCCCGTTTTTAAGTGAATAAAAAGTAATCGACATATCTAGAAACTTTAAAAAAAAGGTTTCCCCCCTCCCCCCCCCCCCCCCCCCCCCCCCCGCCCCCTTATAAGAATATGCAAGTAGGCGGTCAACTGAAGATAAAAATAAGTTGCATATATGGGCGCCACGCAGCAGCCAATGCCTATGCCTTTACGCTGCAGAAGAAAAACAGATTGGTATGAGAGATAAAATTAACCTGCAAATGACGTTTTAGTAAAGTTAAAGAATTATCAAGAGAAACACCAGCTGAGTTTTGGAAGGCCACAGCTCCCGAAGTTTCACTGCAGTCTCTCACAGAAACTAACAATTCAGCATGCGGCACTGAATAAAACAAACCTATGTCGACTGAAAAGGCGAAACGTATCCGATCATGCACAACCGATAATGCTCTGCACAACGTCAACGACTTCTTGCAATTTTTGTTTTTATCAGAAAGGGGTCATCCACAAGAATATGCTTACGTTTACTCAACAAGAAGCGACTCACGTTGTGCTGTCAAGGACCCTTCTCGCTAGCAATTGTCCTAAAAGGCATTTCCGGTTTGTGAATTTTAGCCGAGAAGAAAAGCGGCAAGTAATTCCTTGAACCAGCATCAATAGTGTTTGCTAGTTAGGGCAGCTGCATACAGTTGTCGTCACTAGCAAACGCTACAGGGGTGTAGCATCCACCTCATGTGCGAGAGAACCGTTGTCCTAATACCGGTGCCACGCAATGTACCTCTGGGTATGCAAAAAAAAAAAAAAAGAAAGGTGTGAATACATCACGTATATAATAAGGTTATGACAAAGCAGTTAATTCTGTGGAACATCATGTTCATGCCGGCATTGTGCGAAGGGGGTGTAATAGAAGAGCCTTACTGAAAATTGCTATATACATTTATAGCTCTGCAAAGCTGCCAAGAAAGCAATAATCTCCCAGTTAGGAGGTTTGTCGTGTGCAAAACACGACCACTCCAATGCTATTCACGCATTTTGCAGGACGTATTCAAAACTGGGAGTGTGGAATTAGTGACAACGGTGTGTACCTTAATAATTAGCGAATAGATTACGGCACTGCTTACCTAGGCAACGGAAGACTGAACGCAAATAATGTTGAATGACGTGAACAGAACAAGCGGAATGGTGGCGACAGAAATGAACAAATATGAACAACCACTTTCCGTTTATAAACATGGGGCTTGAGTGGCCAAATAATATTTCTACTGAAGGCAGGTAGTGACTGTGACCCGGGCTACAAGAGCAAAACAACTAGAACATCAAGAATGCGGTCGAATGAATTTGGCAGATATTCTCTGAATATGAGCTGTAGTTTCCGAGTTTCCCTGAAAGGAAAATTTCAATAGCACCTGAACTTTACTGGCATTCAAGTATAGAATAGAAATGTGGAGGGTAGCGGTTTGGTTTACTCCTGGGACACACCGCAGTGAACAGCTCCGAAATATTCGACCAGCTGGGGTTGTTTAACGTGCACTCATATCGCACAGCAGAAGAGCGCCTGGCTTTTTGCCTCCGTCGAAAAGCGGCCGCCTCGGCCGGGATTCAATCTCGCACTCTCAGGCGCAGTAGTCGAGTGCTCTAACTACTGTGCCACGGCAATTGGGCGGAGAATACCGAAAGGGGTTAGACCTGCATTGAGAGGAACACGAGGAGGTACGGAAAGGAAAATTATAATTGCAATGTTGAAGATTGGAATAGCGGAGAGTGGAAGAGAGAACAAATGCTCATTATTGGCTAGCCCCGATAGTAATCGCGGGGAATAGGACGTATAAAGTAAAAGCGACATAACTGATGATTGTTAAGGGTAACGGGCTCGATTTCAAGAAAACGGAAGCATAGCAGGGGTGGTAGAAAATATGGAAGGTAGAAGATTAGGAAGTCTATGGGACTATAGCGGCTGATCCGGCCCCCAGAACCGGGTTAATGGAGGCATTTTGGAGACGCCCTGTCATGGGAGCGGTCCAGCTGATGCCGGTGATGATGATGATGATGATGATGATTTCGACGTTTTAAGGAAGCTCTTACGAAACCCTGAACATTGTTCAAAAGACGCAAATAAATGGCCTTGATCTAGGACACACAAAAAGAAAGGGGCGTTGCCTGCAAACCTGATGGCGATCAATGAGATATTTGTAGACTGAGCTGCGAGATGGTACTTTGCATCTATTTTCTAAGAAACCACAAAGCTCAAGGTAGAAATGAAACTTCCGGTGGTACACCTTACTGACTAGCCAGCTTATCACTCTTTATAGCACCGTGTCAACAAGCATAAGCAAGCCCGCTGTAGGCGTAGGGTGAAATTGCACAGCTCAGGCCCACTTTTAAAGTACAGAACGAGAACTACTGGAATATTATTCACAGCAATTCCTTTAGCGTGTGATTGGGATGTTTTAGAGCTTGTTTGCTAGAGCTAATAGGTGGTCGAGACGGTCGGATGAAAGCCAAGGTTAATGAGATAGTGGAACAGCACAGAATAACTGAACACGTTGAAGGGTTACGGGTCTGACCTGCATTACGTATTTTAAAAGGGCACATTTCAACCTGCACTGCCAATTTACCACCACCATCACAATAATCAATCAATCAATCAATCAATCAATCAATCAATCAATCAATCAATCAATCAATCAATCAATCAATCAATCAATCAATCTCTAATCAATCTTTATTTAATGTGCGCAGGAACAACCATGAGGTCTTCGTGCTGCAGCACACAAAAAAGAAAAAAAAAAGAGAAATGCACAAACAAGAGTATTTTGTTACAAAAGAAAGCTGGCGCTCAGTCTTGGCTTTAGGTCGTTTAGAGAGCTTATCATTGCGGTTTGAAGTTGTTGCTTTCTTGGGGACCATATAAGTTAGGTACAGAGATAGTTTCTTGGAATTAGTGGTATTTTCACTAAATAGTTTGTTCACGTAAGCATTGTCATCGCTACATATTCTTCTAAGCCGAGACGCCTGTCTTACATATATTCCTTGTGTACAATATTACGGATGATGACTGGTTGAACAATGGTACTGTTGTTAGTCCATTAACTGTTTAAAAGATTTGTGTGTGCATTTTCTTTTTTTTTTAATTTGTGCTGCAGCACGAAGACCATATGGTTGTTCCTGCGCACAATAAACAAAGATAGATTGATTGATTATTATTATTATCGCTTTTAAAATGCAGCTTAGACAGACAAACAGATGGATATGTTTATTTGAGTGTGCCTCAGCACCCAAGCGGCCTAAACGAGCCTGCGCTACTTCAGATACATCAGAAATACTAATTGAAAACTTATAAATCCAGGTATTGAAACAGCAATTATGAAAATATGTCCGTGTCAATAAACGTTTCGTAATACAAGTTTTGTGAAAGACTCAATGGACAGATGGCGTGGAAATCAGAATAAAAGGTGTCAAAATATTTTGCGGCATTTGCATGCAGCGCACGAAATTTCAGCCACGTCAGTAAATGGCCACAGTCTATGGAACCACGCACGACTTTTCGTAGAAACTGCATGTCCCGTATCAATCGTCTATTACGTCACGTAATATGCTTTTAGCTAATAGACTTGTAAAACAGTAATAATAAGCTTTAGCGGAAGTTTAATTGAGGGTATCACGAGGAGACGAAAATTCGAAGAAACATGAGAGGTACTAAAGTCGACTGTTAGCTTATGCTAAGGTAGAAATACTCAAACAGCAGCTTGTAGACGGTTTAGGATTTGGGACACAGAAATTCATGCGTAATGAATTTATTTCATTAGATACTTTGTTCACATGCTTAACTTTGCCACTTCAGTTCCCCCTCCGCTAAACGATGTTCGTGGCGCGATTTTCTAAAATTCATTTCATCTTTGCTAAAGCGACCCATGCCAGTTGACTTCGTAACGTATTCGGCTTCACAAAAGCAGTGCTTTAAGGCGAATGTAGCACTGATGAAATGCGCGCTGCTGCCAGATTTAGCGAAAATGATGAAGTTCACGTTGTAGAATCTAACGTAAAATTTGGTTCATATATTTGAGCTTCAAGCAACCTATGGCGCTGCCCCTTAAATCGTGCACTATGACGGTTATTCAAATCTTTTCGTATTTCGCCTATATGGAGATTCTCGTCACCTTTGAAGACCAGGGCGGGTGCTCCTGGCACCACGCTAAAATATGGGCGCCATTTAAGAGCTGAGAACTGTAGGTGATGAAAGAACACTCGCGTGTTTTAAAGCCGTTTTTCTAGTTGAAACGCCCCGTTCACCGAAACTGTGATGGCGGCGTTGGCGTTGTGTGCGAAAAATCACGAGCATGGCGCTGACATGGCATGGCACAGACTGGACGTTGGGTTGCCTGGTGTTATGATTGGCAGGAGCAGTCAAATAGGGCCTCTCCTTTTTAATGGGAGGGTGATATCAGAATTAGCCTGCCACGACATTTCACTTCACGTTACCCCTAAGCCAAGCAGGCACATACATATGACTCGATTAAAGCTGAGCTTTATATGTGGGAGGGTAATCTACGTTATCGCGTCATACCCGCAAGGGTGGAGCTTAAGTGCCCTCAATAATTGTGGTCAAGTACAAGCCTTCATAATTTTAAAATGATGGTTTTGATTACAGGGTTGAAAGTTCCAAAGCGACCCAGGCTATGAGAGACGCCATAGTGGACAAAATGTCGACCACCCGGGATTATTTAACATGCATCAACATCGCACAGCACACGGGCGCCTTGCTTTTTGTCGCCATGCTATCGAAAAGCGACCACCGTGGCCTCGATTCGATCCCGCATCCTTGGGTACAACTGTGAAGCACAATATCCACAGTGCCGCCGCGACGAGGCTATAATTTTAAAGTCTGAATTCTTCGCTATTGCTACTTGGTTAATTAGATTGGCGATTATAAAAGTAATTAGCCAAACAAAAAAGCGCGCTAATATGTTTGTTGCCTTTTTTTCGTTAATATAACATTACCTTTTCGATAACGACATCAGGAAAGACGCTTTCCTCGCTCTTTTTGTTCATGATATTTTATTTGTGAACCACTTTGTCACTTTATGTGTGCATTCGAAGCAGTGTATAGATTTTATCTATCAGTAGTCTTAAAACTTCTGTGCGCACCGCAGTTTCCAAACTGTACATTAAGCGCGTGTTTTTTTTTTTTTTTGTGCGGCAATTTCTTTTACTTGCAATTTCGTTCCATTACAGTAAAGGCTCACAATGGAGGCAACGCGATAAAAAAAAACAATGGCAATATAGAGAGTGAGCCAGAGGGGTGTTTTTCTAAAGCATGTCGACGCTTGCTTCCTAACGTTGTCAATTTTATCGCATTAAATGTTTCACTTTCTCCAAGCCACATCACGCTCCAGCTCCTTGTTTCTTTCTGCCAATTTCAGACTTTCAATTTTGCAATTGCGCCGCTTCGATCTCTTCATGCGCTTTCCGGTGTTTTACCGCACCGTATTTAAAATCGCCCAGCTCACAGTTTCCTTACTAAAGTCAAAAGCATGTTCGCGTCCTCTCGTTTTCATTCGTGTATCTGTCGTCGCCACGTCCTCGGACGTTTTGTTGAGAGCTGAGAATTCAAGAATTGTTGAAGCGAAAACAGCTAACCATTTGCCGCCTAGCAGAGCGATCCGTGAGGACGTCCTCCCGGGAAACCTTAAATAAGTTTATAGGGCAAAAAAAATATAAGACTGTTTCTACAAACATATTTATTTCTTTAAAGACACCCATCCAGTTGACGATCGTCTTGCGGAAGCAACACTCAAGCTCGAACGGCAGGTCTTCGTATGGTCTCTCTTTCGGTGTGGTCAGAAGAGTTGTGAAGGAACAACAGCAGGCATCATTCCTGCAAAACAGGCAATTAGGGCTGTCAATTTTGGGCTGATGTTGGTGTCACCTGCCAGAGGAGAAATCCTGCGAAATGGTACAATGAACGTGCGTGATAAATATAAAAAATGTCCTTTACAGTAAGCTCATAAATATGAATGGCGGGCTGTAATTTATTCTTCTTAAATGAGAATAATTCTCAACTACTCAAAAGGGCAAATAAACACAGTTATTACTTTTTATTAATATTTTGTGAGCGCCTTGAAGACTACGACAGAGAAATTATCTTTATAAAATATTTTTCAAAACTATAAAATTGACAGTGCTCTATCTGTTGAAAGGTCCGTGGTGGGGTCACCAAAATGAAAATAAAAGCGCGGTGCGGAGCGTTACGAACACCGGACTTACACTTTTTGTAAGGTGCGACGTAGCCGTAGGGTTTCAGTCCGTAGCCATAGTTGAGACCGTATGGAGACAAGCCGTAACCATAGCCGTAGCGCAGGGGGTGGGCGGCGTACCCGTGGCTGTAGCCGTAGCGAGCTGGGAGGTAGCCGTAAGAGTAAGATGGAACGTGGTGAACTGCGCCGACCACAGCAGCAGGCGCCGATCCATGGACGGTGTGGACGGCGGTTGCAGCTGGAGTGAAAGTGGACACCCTGGCAACAGTGTGTGGGACTCCCGGCTGGACGGTCTGGAAGCTTGTCACCCGGGTGGCCTTGGACACTGCCGGCGCGTGGTGGTACGCGGTGGACACAGCGGGTGCCGCAGCGTACACTCTCGATACAGCCGGCACTGCGTGGTAGCTGGCCACTGGAACACCGTAGGTGGGAACGTATCCGCCGAAGGCGCTGGCGGCTAGAGCCACAAGGAGGCAAGTGTGGAGCTGCAATGGTTAGGAATGAATAATTCAATGATGTAGGAAGG
>NC_139346.1:149528908-149623908 GCF_055883805.1 Amblyomma maculatum | reverse complement strand
ATGTCAGACGTAATGAAACAAGACAAGATATGGGAAAGTGAGGATCTATCTTTTAACGCAGTTATGCACTATGCATGTAAATAGCGAGTTTTCTTTTTTCTGTTTATTGGTCCAATGCGATGTCGCAATGACGTGGCTCATCGATCAGAAGCATTATTTAATAAAGTAATGAAAAACTTACCTTAAGAATTTTTCTCCCTCTAGGATTTGAACCTAGCCAAGTTTTTTTTTTCGCCTTTATTTTCTTTATTTGTGCTAAAAAACCGTACACGAACAGTTGGTCGGACCTATAGCCTTTACGGCTAGTAATGGGTCCAAATGAAAAACAAGTACAATGTAACTGCAGACCTTGTACAGAAAAACTTCAAAATTAACACACACAATCAATTCATTCCCACAGTTACGTCGAGAAGAGTCGGACACGACTGAACAACTGAACTGAACTGAAGTTTCTTGTGCCAATTGCGGTTGTTCAAGACATTCCCTATAACCTTTCCATTGTCATCGCCCTTTATCATATTCAGAAAACGTAACAGCTTCATCATCCTTATCAACAGTAGCAACTTATCGGGCATCATCAGATGAGACATTTTCTGTACTTTCGCTGTTTTGGACCAGTTTTTGCCATTTTATCATCGCAATTGTTCTTAATGGGGTACCGCACTTTGCCGCTCGTGTTATACTTGCCTACTTTTTCAGTCTGGTCCATTGCCATTAACGACCATCAGCTTGCCTTTACATTACGTGCGCTACCCAAGCCTATTTCGTTTTAATTCCGACCAGTATCAATAAATTTCTTTTATCTCTTGCCCAATTTATTTCTCGTCATTTACGCTGAAGTTGCCATTTTCCTTTCCATAGCTACATGCGGAGATCTCTATTTAGTAAATATATTTTTGTTTTGCTAGCATGTTTCTGCCGCACAGGACTGTCGTAAAATACATCAGTCATACGCTTTCATCTTCACAGGCATCAGTAAATCGCAGTACTGGACCTGAGATTTTAAGTAAAAGATGCACCCCAACCTTATCCTTAAGCACGTAGTTGTTTCACTCTGTTGTGTCCATGCACTGAAGGGAACAGGAGGATTTATAACGAGGGGCCAACTTTTAGCCTCAAACCAGCACTTGACGTATACGTTATCAGCGTGAGGTTAAAAAAGGTACGAGGCACTTTAGCGACTAAATTAGTGAAAGGCGAAAGCCTGAGTACCGCATTCTGCTACGCAACTGGCATTAGGGAGTAATTAATTGATTGACTATAGATTGATAATTTTAATTAATTCCTGGGAAGTAGGTAATTATTTAATTTAACTGGACATCAATCTGGTAAATAAATGATTTACAATTCATTCCTTGATTAGTTATTAATTAGTATATAATAATTAGCCGGTTATTATTGGTAATTGAGCGTTGATTAGAATATGGCCCTGTACGGTACACATTCGCGCATACTATGGTGGTGCTCTGATTGGCCGAGACCTCTATGACACCATCCCGCCTCGGCCAATCAGAGCCGCCGAAAAAGCGGGACACATTTTATCCACGACAGCATGAGCCATTAAAGGCTTTCGCCTTAATACATTCGGTTACTGCCGGCGCATGCGCAGTCAAGCACGGTAGGGCGAGCCGCCATGAGAAGACGTAGCGATAACCGTAGTCGCAGTACGGGATGAAAATAAACGCATATTCTCGGTCTTGGTCAGCGATCCCTGCTCTAACCTACTGTCGCTAACTTTTTTCCTTCTTAGTGTGCTGAAAATTACATTGCTGAGTGTTAATGTTTAGACTTGCGTCCCTCTCTAAGTCTGATAATGCATTTCAGTTCGTCCCCCAGTTACTTTGCACGGCGATGTCGAGCGCAGATCGCAAAACACTCTAGGGAATTTTTCATCAATTCTTAGCCACCATTACTTCCTATCCAGACTACTGAACACCTCTTATAAATTAGCGGTGAATAGAAATTTAGAGGTCGAGTCTCTGTGCTAATATATGCAGTTATTGTTATTTAATCGCTTATTCATTGGACAACAAGGGGGCTGTGCATCCGCTATTCAAAATTTTCCAGTGAACTTACGTATGACTCTTTATAGCCCTGGTTCCGTAATGCCTGCATGATTGCTGGCATTTCGACCGAGTCACGCGCTTTCCCGTAACCCATGGAGGCTATTACCGGAGGTGGTTATATCTGCGAATTTCTCTGTTCCCTGATTGATGGTGTGTATATGGTCTATTATCGAGTACCCTTTACGAAAGACAACGTGGTCGTTTGGTTGGTTTGCGTATAAGGTTGCGCTCATTCTAATGAGGATTCACATAGTAGATACGTTTGTTGGAAAAATATGGCAAGTGGCCTAATATGCGATTTTTGAAGTTGACGCGCCTTTTCATAAGAAGCAGTAGAATGTTAGTGAATTACCAAGGTTAAAGTACTTCAGGTGATGAGAGATTATGAACACGGGGTGGCTAGTCTGAGAGCGTGCTCATAGATGCCCGTTTGTGACTACCTGAACGGCGTCGTCGCCGCAGACGAAACTGGTAGGCAGGTATAAGCTGGATGAGCAGAACCTTGCGCCCCACGTTGGCCAGTGTCATCTGCGACAGAGTGGCTGATGGGGTCATCGTATGACAGGTAGCTTTGGCACATATGCGGCTCAAGGTTGTGCTCGGCGTGGGATATGGTGCCCATGGTAGCCGCCTAATTGTAATTGGCAAAGGCCAACCTGATGCATTAGATTATGATCGATTTTTGGGAACCTTGCATGATTATATATGCAAAAAAATAAAACAAAAACGTCTCGGACAGTTTGGTGAAGGGCAGCATGGCGTTCTTCAAGGAATCCTTAACGCCATCGCAACCTGTAATTAAAAGCGAAGCTTAAGTTTCCACACAAATTTTCCTTCACGTTAAAAAAGTCCCATAGAGTTATAAAAAGCAGAAGAAAATATTAACAAGACGATTGTAATTTTGTTTTCCTGTTCAAAAAGACAGTACTAATGTATTACACTAGACAATAGTCTTGTAGTACTGTGCTTATTAGTGATTTCATTTGTTTTTATAAGGCCTCTTTGATTTAGCGTTAGTTGTTGCTACTCAACCGGAAGCTGGGGGATTCGCTCTGCAATTCATCTTCATAAAAGTTCTCTGATTGGCAGCTATGGGGCGTGACCCAACAGGAAGTATAGATTGTACCATTGACAGAACGGATGCATGCTTCTCACTTATGCCGCTGACGACGAACGCACAGGTTTTCTGTGATATAAACAGCCGCGTTCAAAATTTGTATTACCAAGTATCGTACTCCTTGGTGTCATTTTGTCCAGGGATATCTTCCAATTGCCTTCTTACAAATCGCCAGTAACCTTTGCGTGAACAGCTGCGTTTTTGTTTTGCACTGCTTGTAAGACTTTACTTATTTTCTTTTTAGATGGCTACGAGACTTTCATTGTTTCAGGGATTAACGTGTTGGTATTTCGGGTGCGGTAGAGACCTGCGCAAAAACCTGTGTTTACTAAGCTGTGTTATTGATATTGGCGACATATTTTTTAATCCTGGCTGTTACTCCGATTGTCCGTTGTCCGGCTGTTGTCCGTGTGTTTTTTAGGCGCTTTCCAGGTTTAACATGTTACTCCCCTTGACTGTTTTTTTACCCTTCCTAGTTTCATCCTGACCGCTTTTAGCCTACCTCCCCCCTATGCGCTCGCATGATGCTCTGCCTACTACAATTTCTTCGGTCGTTTATATATTGGGCTTTATGATTACCTTTGACAGCGCTACTAAGTCTGTTCAATTTATGTGGTCAGACGCTTCCATGTCTTGGTGTCCATTAATCTGACCTTTCGTCTCCTCAGCGAGCTTACTCGAATGCCGCCTAGGGCTAACCTTCACCTTACTTCATTACGTGCTCTGCAGAATATATTTGAGAACAATATTATTTTTTGAATGCTATAAATTCCTCTTGCTCAATTAAAGCCGAATATGTTTTGTAGTGATAGCTTCTCAATTTCCCTCTTAACGCTAACTCGTTCACGCGCTTGTTCTTTCAAACCTTGCGTTTGGCGCATGATGGCCTCAGTCGCCTATGCGCCATTAAACACAACACAACACAACACAACACAATCTTCTGTTTTATCTGAATTTCTTGACATAGTCGAATTCATAGCGTTCAGTGATTACTACAGCTGACCTTTCAGAGCGCCTCGACAGGAATGAATGCCAGAATGCGCACGCAGTATGACGCCTTCAGTTATTAGTCCTACCATTTATTTCTCTGCGGCTCTAGTAAGCGGAAATAGAGAGGAAAGAACATTCTCCAGTGCAATGGAAGGTTAGCTGTCACGCTCACGTGTCCCAGCAAAGTCGCTTCAACTTCAACCAATCACTAATTTTGCAGCATCTGTTTTGCGTTTGACGAGAAGTGTGGAGTTCCTGTGATAAAAAGGACAGAGGCGCTGTTCACTAGCTACATGGAAAGATCATTTGTTCCTATATAATGAGGGCATATAGACATAAAGGGTGGCAAAAAAGAAAGAAAAAATTGTAAAAGGTAATTGGTGAATTGCTGAGCTTAATAGTTAACAGAAGGCTGGAGCAATTTCATCAGCTTCGTAGTTAATGACCTGTTTTTGTGAGCTTAAGTTACGCGATTGCGCGCAATTGAATGCGTTTTCATACGTAGCCTCCTCTCTCTGCGTTAGGCAGAAGAGCCGCAGATTTATTTTCACGCTGTGACGCACACGTCACGATGTAAAGAAGACAGACACCAACTCTCGGTGGTACTATTCGTCTTGTGTATGGAGTAAGTCAGAGTAGCCTTGCGTGCCCGGCTGCTTTATGAAGTTTACTCGAAACGAGATCGCAACCATCACCGCCCTAAAATGAATCTTTAGCGCACTGCAGTTTCTGGTTCACAGTATAAGTAACCAGAGCTGCAACCTCTTTTTCTTGACTCATGTCGTCTTATGCGTCCATGCCTGATGTCATCATGAAATGCGCGATATCGCAACACTGAAGATTAGCAGTAGTAGTTAAAGTTGTTTATTTCTGATATAAAAATTGGACATCGCAGTCTATACCTGTCTTCTTAAGCAGCGCAGTTTCCAGTCTTTGAAGACATCTCAGAACACAGAAGGAAAATAACTGCCAATCGAATAGCACTGATGTAACGAGGCAGCAAAAATTGAATATACAGTAAGCTGTTTGTCCTGTTTCAAAAACAAATAAAATTCAAACTGCCTTTTATAGACGTATATATTAAGAAGCATTGGTTGTAATAAAATATGAAGTCGGGTACGGTGGTTGCTTTTCCTAGAGACATCATATAAGAGGTGAACACAGAAAGGAGGACACAGAACTAGTGCTAATTGTCACCAGTCGTGTGTCCTTTCTCCGTGTGTTCATTTTTTTTTAAGCGCTGATGATTATAGTTAACGCCTAGGTTCTTTGCTACAGAATATATGAAGGTCATACTCACGCACAGAGTCATGGCAAATAAAAAATGTCCGACTTACAAAAGCATAATATTCAACTGTATATAGCTACCACTGAAAAAAGTAGAGAGCCGCGAACACAGCCCAGAAAGATAAAGTTACGAATGGAAGCGTCTTATCCCGCCGGTATCAATTCATTTCGAGAGTTACTATAACATTTAATTTTTAAGAATATCTCGAGAATTCAAAGCCAGACGAGAAGGGTGCAAAAGCACCGAACAATGCACATACGCGTTAAAACATTGCAAACAGCTCACAATTCATTGTCCTTGACGGAACTGTTTTGCTCCTCTGTCAGCGAAACCGAAAGTGTGTAGACATTTATGCTGATCACTATGGCCGAGTTTGTGATCGGGGAGGATCGCTTTGCTGCGCTGCCAGTGATCGCTGTGTAAATGACAGTACAGGTTACAAGAAGTGCCAGCCATCTGCTCAGTCATCAAGGACGGTGCAGACGAATGGAAAACAGGCACTGAAAGACAGCGGAGCAATGATCATTACCAACAGGAAAGCCTCTTTTCCTTCTAGGATCCATCAGAAGCGGCCCTTACCTGGTTGTCCATTGCACTTGCCGCAGTTTTCCGCCAGTGAAAGAACACTCTTGTGCTGCATAGGAGCCGTCAGAGTGTGAGCTGGATGCCCTATAACAATGATTTAATACGGTATAGCCAAAAGATGCTATAGTGCCGTGGCTATGGCTATATTTGACGTTTATGACATCCAGCATTACTGGTCACAGGACGGAACTGGGGAGTTCTCAGCAGGTATTGGTAGTAGGAGCTTTATTCGGCAAAAATTACAGGCCTTGGCGACAAGTAGACGTGTTTCTACTTTAGCGCCAAGGCAGTCGACCAATTACTGATGGAAGGGTAGAGATGGTACCCCACTGGTGAGCAGCCGGGAAGTAGAAGAGACAATGGGATAGGTCGCATAGATGGAAGGGCAGTGAAGACAAAAGAGGTCAGATCGATAGCTATATAGGAAGAAGTGGGAGGGGTAATGAACGCATTCATTCGGAGATGCCGGCGAGGCCGAGCCTTGGCAGGTGTAATGGAACTACAATCAATTAAAAAAAATTGCCGTTTTTTTTTGCGTTGTGTGGATGCCTTAAACAGGTTTAAAGATTTGAAATTGTTCCTGCTTCAAATTCGTAATCATAGCTAAAAAAAAAGGAGAAAACGCGTTGATGTTGGCGAGGAGTTTTAATGATACAAGGGTAGCTTTGGCTGAGTTATGCCATGGCAAAAGGCGTTTCCGTGTACACAAGAGGGAGCGGAAGTTCAGTTTCACTCCCTGAGAAAGCTTCTACCTCTAATCCGACGAGTATCCGGGCTACTGGATAAAACCCTGCACATCCCGCATTAGAGGTGCATGATGAAACCATTAAGCTTCTATTGTGGCAGAAAAAAATACAAAACAGAACGAGAAACAGCACCGTTACGCTATACGCACCCAATCCTACTTTCAGTTTTCAGCTGGCGGTCATAATGTATAAAAAAATTTTAAGTGATGAAATTGTTGACAGCCGGTAATCGGTGGAGATCATGAAATTTATCGTTGCACTGAGCAAGTTTTGTAGTGTCATGTCGCAGGTGAGCAGTTTCTCTGCTGTAAATATGTAATAATTTTCATTCGGAAAATTCAGTTCCTGTGCTTGCTGTGTTCAGGGTGAAATAGCATACTTGACTAGTAATATTGTCAAGTTCCAATTTGTGCCGGATCGGTCTGGTGTTTAGAGTAAAAAATGTACAGTGCAGGGGACATTTAGTAAATTTTTTTTCCAGCTAGTATGATGGCAATTATGAAAACTATGCCATTTTAAGGGCCATTGTGTACTTTCAGTGCTGTCGGTGAACTTCAGTGAAATGCCTCCCTGTTCCTCGGAGTGGTCTTAAGTTCATATTGCATTGTATGGGATGAGTAAACTAAACACGCACTTACACTATACTTCGCGTGGCGAGCTTAATCTATAAACAAAGGAGTGAAACAAGAAATTTCTTCACAGTCCTAATAAATGCTTGCGGCAACGGATGAGTGTTTTTTTTTACTAATCATTTGAATTTGCCACGTTCCACTAGACTGGAATTTCAAGATTATAGATGCCTTCCATTACGATAGCTGTTCCCTGTATATTAGTGGTTATATTAATGCCAAGTTATTTAGTGGGTGCGGCGGGTAAGCTTGTTTAATCGGTACCTCTGTGTGTTCCCAATTTTAGTGAGACGGCCGACTTTCTTATCCAGCATGACAACAAAATGTACGACTTCGTCAATAGCAACCAGAGCTGCTCCCGTAGGCAACTACATTGCGTCCGTTAACAGCTTATTACATACAATATTCTTCTACATGTATTTTGGCAAAAGGTTACTGCAACAATGTAACAAAACGTCTTTCGCTCTCATCCGTAGTAAACTGCGTATGGCCAAGCCCCGTAGCTGGGTACGAAACGGGGACAGTTAAGGCAAGGCACGTATCCGTTGCCATAGCCAAAGCCGGGAACATAGGGAAGTGGTCTCACTAGCGGACCCACGCCTCCGAAAGGCACGCGAACAGGCACGAACGTGACGGGGACGAGTGCAGGTACCAACTGCTTGGCGTCGACACCCTCGGTGGTGCCATTTTTACTGGACTCATCGGCGTCCGGCATGGGTGGGGAATGCGCTTCGTCTCCTTCCGGAACCTCATGTGGCTTCGGGTCGAAGGCGGTCGAGTTCACGGTGACGGTGGGAACGACGTTCGTCCTGACCAAGTTATGAATCAACACCGGTGGCACAAACTGGACAGGCTGCTGAGCGATGAAAGTCGCTGTCGATCCTCCCAGAAGAAAGGCGAGCAGCAACGTCGGAAGCTGAAATAAGTGAGTGCAAATTAAATGGGTCCCAGTCGAAAAAAACTACAGAACTGTGTCAAAAGTACGGCAAAATATCCCGTAGTTCTATCGTAACCATCAGATATTTCTCTAGTTCTGTAGTACTTTTCTGTAGTTCCGTTGTTTTTCTGTATTATATTTCTGTTGTCTGTAGTTCTGTAGCACTTTTTTGTTGTAACTACAGAAATTTCTGATGTTACTACAGAATGTTCTGTTGTCCCAACAGGTTTCCCGTCAAAAACCGCACAGAAATTTTGTCGTAACATCAGAAAATGTTCCGACTGGGGTGCGTCGTCCCTTAAGTAACAATATACACAATGTAATTTTGCAGCTTTACTAACTGCTGATGCTCTCGGCCTGCCAAAACCTGTGAAATGATGGAAAATTCTAGAAATTGTCTAAGGTCTACGATCCACAGGATCCCGCAACATCCGACGCTATCAACATGGATAAAACAAAAAGGGAGCATATATGGATATGCTCTCGTAGTGTGCAGCTGAAAAACGTTGTATAAACAAAGCAGCTCAAGGACGGGCATGCAAAGCAGGATGGCTGATGTCACTCACTCTGAAAGTTATGTCGAGAAGAATAACTAATCACTCAGTATTTCAGCCACTTAGCAGCCAGCGCCTGCACTCAGTCTTGCCGCTCTTGCGCTCGCTGATAGTATGTTGAGATGTTAGCTGCTAGAATTTCGTCTTGTGCTAAGAGATGTGCTACAACACTCTGAAATAATTCAAGTGACAAAGATTTGCTGCATTAAACAAGTATTGCTATAACGAAAGCAAAACCCTAAGCTGCATTTTTATTTCAGTCTTGACGGGCGGCTAATTTGCGTGTGCGTTTGGTGAGCAACAAAATATTCCTGAGTTTCTCCATCAGTTATGTACGAATAATTGCGATAACGATACTGGGCAGCATTTTTTGCTTTTTTTTTTCGGTCACTGTACGCTTTGTGGTTAAAGTATTATTTGTGATCCATGCGAAGTTGTTAGTCATGCGTTAGCACCATGAAACTCGCACGGCATCGCAATGCTCTTTAAAGGCAACGAAAATTGCCTAGAAATGCACTTACGTTTATAAAGTCACAACAATTTGTCCGCCACGTTTCTTTCATGCAATTCATATCCCCTTAGTTTTAATAACTCCTGCAATGACATACTAAATAGTGATAACTTGTTGAATAGAGTTGCTAAGTTAATTCTTATTCTTTGATGTTTTCCTGTTACTGCGTTTACTGTATGTTTTACTGATATACCTGACAACACCCCTAATTATTTATTGCATAGAAAGCGAGGATTAGCGTCTCACTGACGTTTAACTAGTTTAAAGTAATTTCACACTTATTTTGCGTTCACTGGTCGCAAAACAAAGAATGCCCAGAGTGAATCATATGGAATCATTTTTATGGTGTAAGGAATGTTTTAGTATTTGTAAAGACCAAAACAAGAATAGCATAGTGTACGCGGTAGTTAGTTAAAAATGAGTGCATTTTTTTAAACATTGCTGTTTGGTCAGTTTCCTTCTCTTTTAGAGGGCCTATTCCTTTGACATGAGGAGTGCATGAAAATATAGAGAGATCACTGTTTTCAAAACTTAACTGTACTAAAACTGTCACATTCATTACGCCTTTGCTATATAGAAAGTGTAAAGAGAAAAATGGGAAGTAAAATGTGATGTAATATCTTTTAGTGTTTTTTTTTTAATGTCTTTTTACCTGAGACAACCTGCGGCGATTGCAGCGATTAAGTGAACAGCTGGATGCTTGCAGTAACTCCGTACAGATGCTCGTATAGCAGCAGAATTCGTAGCCTCACGGCATGGATATTTAGTAAAAACACTGCAATTTCCACGGAAAATGAAAGGAGGAAAGCAATTCCTTGTGTGGCCCATTCGACCTACTCCATGAGGCACATATGAAAAAACTGGCCACCGGCAGTTGGCCCCATGCACCCTTTCCTACAATTCTCTCGGCCACTCATGCGAAACCAATGTCATCCATCACCCCGAGCTTCGAGTTCAGTAGCTCGGTCTTCAGTGGTCGCCATCTTTTCAGGTGGCCTTCATGCCCATTTTTAAAAAGACTCCAGCGCACTGTCACAAGCGAAAAGCCGACATGCACGAACTTACCACCAGTATCATGGCTTGAATCGAGTGTCCAACGGAGACCCAATTCGCAGTGGGGAGAAGCTGCAAGGTCTTCGACTCTTGAGCAGTACTCTTGTATCTTCGAAACCGACGGGCTACCCAGTAGATGTCCCAGGTGCTTTCTCTGCGGACACTATGCAATATGAAAGCTCGGTCCGCTTATGCCAAGCCAGGGAAAGAAATGTAGCAGGCGGGGACGTTGGTCGTGCACCAGAACAGCCCACGCACAGGCAGCTAACCTTGGAGTGACGCTGCTGACTTTGTGGCTCGATGCAACTCCCAGCGTTCCACGCATTTAATGGCGTCTGATGGCGGACCGGGCTTTAAGAAGATGCGGCGTCGCTTACGCGTCGAGGGTGGTCGGCCATTACTTTTTTCCTTGTTTTCATTCCCCGCAGCCGTGATTAATGCGCTTGGCTCCGCCCCCGTCACCTGAGTCGTCTACGTGGAACGACAACTACAGAGTCACACGGTTATGACGAGCGGCCGTAAAACCTAAACCGCCGGAGCTGAGATGAGGGAACAAGACAGAACTGTTTGTGTACCTTCGTGTAGATGGCTCAGCGGAGCCTCTCACAAGCCTTTGTAGTTCAGAGACAAACTTCCGCAATAAATGCGTGATCTTCATGCGACATCAGTTCAGAAGTGACATGCGTATTTATTCTGAAGGTAGCATTTTTAAGGTTAACACAGCCGTTGCCCACATTACTGTATTTTGAGATGGTTGTCTAATCTAGCTGTCTGACGAATCGCGAAAGACATACTTGCAGGCACTGAACTGTTTTCGTGCAGGAAAGGTTTTAGCCTTGAGTATAATTGCATTTATTTGTTAAAGCTTGAGCGGGGGATTATTTACACCACCAAGGGAGTAAAAAAGTATACATTTTGCCGTGAACGTATCGTAAAATATGAGTGTCGTTTGTGAATCTTCTATCTAAAAACGATAATGAGCTGTTAACGCCAGGAACGACTCATGCAAAAATATTGTTCACTGGCTTGCTCTCTACCGAGAAACCCAGCGGTAAGGGAAGCGAAGCTAAAAACATACAACGGTCCGCTATTCTCAGGGCTTAGGTTTCTTTATGTTTGGTATGGTGAAATGAGCAATAAAAGGAAACGACACAAAACCGTTCGGAAGAAGCAGATTCGCCAGCATGATAAAAACAAGATGGTCTGTGGGCGTCAGCAACTCTTCGAAGCCCCAGATTTTAATCAGAGCCTAGAGCCTGAGCATGGACAGATACATCATGTTTGCCGTAGCGACGCCGTTTAGGCTTCTCAGGGTTCATTTTCGAGATATGGATCGTACCAAAGTCATAATGCTCTGGTGCGGAGATATGAATCTACGTTTTATGGGCAGAGATAACCTTTGTTGGGACTGGTGCTGGTGTTTGTACATTTTTTTCAATGCGTCCACCTGGAAGGAGGTTTGAGGCTTGGGTGTGGGAAGCCATAAAACTAGCAGAACATCCCGACTGCAGTCCACCCGCTTTCTGAAGTCTGCAGGTGATAATTTCGGCTCAACATAGAACAATTTGCTTAGATAGTTCTCAGTCGGTGTATTATCCGCAGGGTCATTTTTGGACTGAAAATACTTGTTTAGATTCTCGGCAAGCAGCACACATTAGTGAGAGTGTCAATTACGTTTGGCTAGTAGGAACCGCACGTGAAGGAAAGAAGACGCAACATGAACGCTACTAGAACTGAAAGATTTTATCGGAGTGGCGCAATAAATAGCAAGCATTACGAACACGAAAAAAAAAGCACAAGCGAAAGTGTCCATCAATTAGCTTGAATGCTGCTGTGAAAGCTGTACGCCTTTTTGGAGAAATCGGCACCGTTCGTCAAAAAGTATTGCGCCGCCCCTGGCGTTAGTTCAACACTTATACTACGACGCACATGCCAATTGTTTACATTCTTCGATGTTTTGCGTATGTGCTCGCAAAATATAAGCATTAATAAGGAGCCAGCGTAAGCCCCAGAAGGAGCATTTGCTAGCCTATCGTAACTGATTGTATAGAGCTGATTTCGCTATGTAATTTACCGTAGCATAGAGTCGCGGTAGTAGTTAAGACATATGTTTCTTTTTGTTTTGCTTCTGCGGCTCTACTAAACGATCCTAAAGAAAAAAAAACACAAAGCGTAGCAAGCGTATCTGGATAGTTCGCCACACATAAACGTTTGACATTTGAGCATGTATAGTTAGCGGAATATAGTGTGGAAATCACGGTACCGTTTTTAAATTCCGCCTACGTAACGAACCATTCGCTGACCTTTTTTGCTAGTTTTAATTTAATGCCATTTTATCTCGTTTTTCCTTTTTAGATTTTAAGGCACTTGTGTTTCACGGGATACATGTGAAAGCGCGGCCATTAGATTTAGCTATTTTCCACAGTTGTGACTCCAGGTCAGCGGGGACAGTTACAGCGACGCAAAGAAAGAGGTTGAGCGTTATGATGCTGGATCTAAAAATGATTGTTCGGGTGCGGGTGGAAATGTATATTTTTCATCATTGCAAGAGTACAGAGCTCGGGAAAGCTTGCCATGTTTTGGAATCAGATGTTTAATATTGCTTTTTGGCAGAATTGTGATTTTGCCGTATATTATCTGTAACCAGTTGCGAGTTTTGTTCAAAGTAATTATGTGTAAAAAAAATGCTAAAATTCAACATTTCGCTTCATGACTTGAAAAGTCTTGTCACATTGTCCATTTTTTTCCACGAACACATCAGAAAACATCACTGCGTTTGGTGTTTAGAGGATAAAAAAAAAAGAAATTTGTTACCTCAGCCAATTTCAATGAGTTCAGATTAGTGAACTATGTAAAGAATTGTGCTGGGAACCTACCCGCAACATTGGCATGTAAAAACTTCAATGGGCCGTATAAAGTATTGCGATGTTCTGTGTAGAGTGCAGTTGCTATCTCTTTCACTCAGAATAAAGTCTTCGGCTAATTAGGCAAAACATTGTTCGGGTTTTTCGTAGCAGGTAACTATACTAAAATGATAAAGCTTTCGCGTATTTATTAAGATTCGTCGGTCAAACAAAGGTCAGTATGCGGCTCAACATTCTATCCTGCTTCTTACTCTGTCACTAGCTCCTGTCGCGGAGTTATGAATGAAAACGCCGGAACGGGGTACGCTCTTTGTATATAGGCCGGCGTGCCAACAAAATCTTTCATTTCTGCCGTGAGTTATCGCGGAGTACGAAAGTTATGAGCTTAATAAAGGTTTGTTTTTCTTTGTTGGGTTTAACGCCCCAAAGCTACTCAGGCTATGACAAACACCGTAGTGGATGGCTCCGAAAATTTCTACCACCTGGGATTCTTTAACGCGTACTGACATCGCACAACACTAGGGAGACGCATTTTTACTTACTTTTGTCAGTGTGCTGCCCACAGCAAAAAGTAACATTTTTCAGATACATTTTGAGGCGATATTCTGGGTAAACTTGGAAAGTGAGAGTTGAAGCCCGAAAGCTGCAATGTATGCTGTCAAGCGTTTATTCTTTTTGGAAATACTCATACAGAGTGTACCTGTGCGTCATTTACTAAACCTTATTCAGCATTTAAGTGTCCGTACGACTGTAGAAGTGTTAGAGATTATGCAGTCATGAGGACTTTTCATCCTATATAAGTTCTGCCTAAAGCACGAAAACAATCTTTATCAGCATCCGTAGCTGTCGTCGATGGGTGGTCGAACCTTTGCTGGGCTGGACGTCTTCACTGCAGTCTGTAAATGCTTTGTGACATTTGAACAGTCGCAGTCAGCTCATCCCATTATTGCCTTAATCGCGAAGACTGCCTCGGTGGGTGGCTTGTCACATTTCCTGAAAACATTCCCCGTGTATGGCTGTTCCAAACTTCGCTCCACTTTTCTCGACGCAGCTAAGACGTGAGTATACACGATCAAACCTGTTCTCTTGCTTCACCTGCGCCTTATTTGTCACATTGTTAAAGATGAAAGGTCTCCACCTGACCCCGTAACCGCTTTCCCAATAGCGCTCATACGAGCGCAACGCCACGGCTAGTCTCATTTTTTCAGGACACATCTTGTATATTCCGAAGCCAACACAAAGTGCTCGTGTGTGGTGCAATGTCAGTGCAAGTTGAATAACCCATGGGGCGGAAATTTCTGAGGTTCTCCACTTTGGCGTGTCAAACAGCCATGAGTAGCTATATGATGCTAAACCCCATAAACCAGCGAACCGCCAACCGCATATTGCATAGTGCAAAAAATGCCGAATGAAACGAGTGAACCTAAATTAAAATGATTTGCAGCTGTACAGATAAATTTTAGCACCCTTACTGATAGCATTCATGTTCAGAGCAGTGCACGCTGGAAAACAACATTGATAGCAGCAGGCAGCTGCTGTCATTTGCCAGGTACTCAGGGGACGCGTGCGCATAAGTGGAGCAGAAGAATTCATCAGAAATTTGTTTTCAGGTAATTGGTTTCGAAGTTGGAATGGCACTGCCCATACACAAGTACCGGTAGTAACATTTGTTCGAAAAAAAAGACAATGTTATTTTTTCACAACATTCAAAAGAAATTTTCACTGAAAGCAGTACAATATGTAATAGAACGGGGAATGCTCTCTTAAGATATTAATACCAATAGCAGGCATAATACCAATGTAAAAAACCTAATGTTGATTTAAATAAAATTAGGATTAAACTTTTGCTTTTGCGTACAAATGCAGAGCACTAGGTACTTGCACCAAAACAACAAACAGTATGCGAGGCTGTCAACTGTTTTCTGTCCTCTGCGCATAATCTTGACGGTTCGAAAACACGAAAACAACAAATGTGTACTTGTTCTACATATTAGAATTTAAAAAAATGAGGGCCAGGGAACTCCAAAAACCAACTCTTGGAATGCTAAAAACAATTTTGGCATCATTTAAATTAAACCACCTTTGAAAATATGTGCCTTGCTTTTAACTGCTTCAATTCTGCTGAAAGGAACTGGATCTGAGTCCACAAGTGGGTATGTGCCAGGCTTTGGAGATGTTTGTTACTGTTGCGTTAAGCCATCTCTACTGGTACCTTTTTATAGGCTGCACATTATATTTAGATACCTCTGCGCGGATCACATACAGGGCTCTAGAATCGGCGGTCGCCACAATCCGTGCTTCATAATCAAGTCAGAAATGCAGTTTGCTTCGGTAAAAACTGTCCAATGATCAAGAAAAACGTTGTGGCTTTGCATCCACACAAGGGTACGTACACAGCTTATAATTTGCCCCAGGTGGAAACATTAACGTCAGGAAAATTAAAAATGTTGATTGCACGTGTCTGATTTTAGCAGGCAGAGGTCGACAAAACAAATAGATACTGAGCATATGACTCCGCGATGTGCAGTCTACATATTCTGAATCCAGTTCACTGTCTACTTGTACTGCATGCTTCAGTCCAATGTTGCACGCACCGTTGCTTTGCCATGCTGAGCGAAGGACTGTTCGAAGCTCAAGCGCACTGGAGTGTTGACCGCAGGGGAAGCTGTCGACGCCAACAGACAACGTAAAAAAAGTTGGAGGTAATACTGAAAGCTCCAGAAAATATTCAGTTGTCAATGAGAGCGCATACAAAATGAAAGCGCGTGATGACAAACAAGTAATGCGACAAAAAATCAGTGCTTTCAAGGTAAGTTACCGATTGTCGAGAAAAAAGTCACCTCAAGTGAAATGGTGAAGAGTACCGCGCATGCATAGGAAGGTGATACACCTAGGTATGATTTCCAGGCATTTAGGCTTTCAATGTTGATCTAGAAAAACTGCCAAGTACACTTTGAACTTATCACGTCTTCTCTTACACTGACTTCCGTCAGTAATGAATTGATCACGAGCACAACGATCCAATCGCGAGCAGCAACTAAAATGGCAGAAACTTGTTTATAGCGCAGCTAATTTGCACTTTTCTGGGAAAGAGAGCATTGGTTAGCCTTGACCGCCTAGTAAAGAGCAGAGACGTGAGTCTGCCAACCAAGATCCGTATAACTTGTGCTATGGTCTTTCCAGTTGTGATGTATGGATGCGAGAGTTGGACTGTGAAAAAGGCTGACCGCCGAAGAATTGACGCGTTTGAATTGTGGTGCTGGCGAAGACTCTTGAGAGTTCCTTGGACTGCCAGAATATCAAATCAGTAGATATTGTCGACCATAAACCCTGACTGCTCATTGGAGGGTCAAATTCTAAAGTTAAAGCCCAGCTACTTTGGTCACCTGATGAGAAGAGAGGAGTCGCTGGAGAAAGATTTGATGTTGGGAAAGGTTGAGGGTCGCCGGAGAAGGGGTAGGCAGCGAACGCGATGGTTAGATGGCATCCTCGAGGCACTGCAGATGAAGCTATGTGATATTAGGTAGTGAGAGACCGGAAAGCGTGGCGTGACATGGTCCATAGGGTCACGAAGAGTCAGACACGACTGAACGACTGAACTGAACTGAATTTTCACTTTAAATGCGCAGCACCTCTTCTTTAGGCGAAACGAACTGCGTTTGACTTCCCTATCCAGGAATTAATTGTACTTGCTTTCGTGCTCATCATGCGATTACGATAGTTCTGGTAGGTATTTTGAGGTAATTGTAAATTACATGTTTGTAAGTGTCGTTACCCTTTAATAATCACACTGTTTTCGTCAGCAGGCGCTACACTCGATTCATTTAGCTATATGACATGGTTTCAACGTCTGAATACTTCACGGCTTCTGAATAGAAACGTGTCACCTTTCTATAGTCTCAAGATCCAATTCCTCTTTGCACAGTGAGATGCAACTAAGTATGCAACTTTGCAACTAAGTCTTGAGCTAATAAAATACACTTCTCGAGGTGTGCACAATTTAAACTACATCAATGAAATCGCTGAAGCTATACTATCCCCTTTCGTAGGCTTTGAGCGTTCACTTTGAGGTCCTATTGATTTGAGAACATGTGTCCATTAACCAGACACAGTATGTCTTTACGCATCGCGCTACAAAAAATATAGCCAAAGAAATCGGAGGTAGAACATCGCTTGAAAAAGTAGGTCAAAAGCTAGACAAGTTCAAAACCATCATTTATTATATATTCTCAGTGAAACTCAATGTCAATTTAAATACGCAGAATGGTTACGGTGTCACGTGTGTCTCTACGTGCGACGAACATGAGCTTTTCATTGTTGTCGTGGGCATTTTTCGCTTTTCAGGACAAAAAAAAAATAGAAAAGAGCAGAATAAACCCGCGCTAAGTATACCTCACTCTGACGTCCTACCATTTTTTGGTAAAAATATGAAACATCATCCAGTTTAGGTGGCTTCACGAAAATTGCGCTGCCTGCCACGCGTTATTGATACCACCCTGCTCTTGAGACTTTCCCTATCAGTTCTGCCTTGGCCACCATTTAGAGTTTGGTGACACTCGCTGTCAAGAGCACGGCTTCCACACTGGATGGATGGATGGAATTGATAGAATATAGGAACGTCCCCTTTGAAACGGTGTGGTAGCAGTAGCTATCATGCTCATTTTTCTCCCTATATCTTAATTATTGTTTTAGATTGGTTAATTATGCCATCGTTCTATTTATTAAATTTTTGTCTCTACATTACTAACATTATGTCACTTTTCTGCTTTTAAGCCACCAATCTTCCAGTCGTTTTTTGACCGCCGGTTTATTCACCCGGCCACTGGTATCTCTAAACCCCACAGCGTCAGGAACAGTGACTGCTCCTGCATCGACTTGCGGATGGATATCATTACATTCGAGTATAATATAGTCAATTGTTTCACTGGAGTTACCATATACAGCACATGCGTCATCTTCATTGTTAATTTTTTTTTTGTAGCTGCGTGTTTTAAGGCAGCCTGATCTAGTTTCAAAAAGTAGGGCACTGCCTCTTGAATGATCAAAGAAAGCTTTCTTACTTATCTGCGTTTCCCACTTTTGGTATAATTCCCCACTCTGTTCCTTTTCCATCGAAATTATCCAATTTTTACCTTGTGTTTTTCACCTTTGCCTAACGCTCTTTATTTCTTCGTCCTTGTGACCAGCATACTTACTGGTTAGTTTCCTAGTTCTTTTCCTCCATTTTGAGTCAACGGTTTTTAGGTATAGGTATTTAAATATTTTAGCTGCCGATCTGTTACTGTCCAATTTCCTCAGGCGTTCCTCGTATAATATTTTACTCTGAGCTTCCCGTACTTCGAAAGATGCCCAGCCCATATCTCCTTGTACCGCCTCATTTGTGGTTTTGCCGTGGGCACCTAGTGCTAGTCGTCCGACGGCTCTCTGATTTATTTTAATGTCGACTGTACCTCTGAGTTCGTTCCAAATACCCCTAAAAACCTCATACCTGTTGTATCCTCACAATGCCCTACTGCGTGCATTATCTGCCATCTGGCGGCTGGAGACTAGATTTACGTTTTTGCAGAGTTCGCTTTTCTCGGCAGATGGCAGTGACTGCAACTTGTCGCTCGGCTGCTAATTAATTCATTGAAGAGTGTAATACAGCGCGTTGCACAATTAGAGGCGCGATGTAGAATGCTTCTCCCAGCTAAACCGTGGAATCCTCACCGTTCAAATTTTGCACGGAAAGGGCATTTTGTCGCTAGTATTTTTTAATACCAAATTTGTTCGGCGAACTTGCCTGATTCGATCAAAAGAAGTCAGATGTTTCCATCTTATGCGGCGGCGACGACGCCAGACGAGCCGCTGCCCGAGCGATGGTACTGGTGGCGCCACCTCATGCTGCTTACAACAACTCTGTAGCAGAAAAAGAGCGGGCGAATGTTTTGGCAGAAGGTTTGAGTTGTTGTAAGCAGCATGAGGTGGCGCCACCAGTAGCATTGTTGGGGCAGTGGCTCTCGCGTTGTCGCCGCCGCATAAGATGGAAACATCTGACTTCTTTTGATCGAATCAGGCAAGTACCCCAAACAAATTTGGTGTTAAAAAATACTAGCAACAAACACAATTTCTGTGCAAAATTTGAACTGCGAGGATTCCGCGGTTTAGCTGGGAGAGGCATTCTACATCGCGCCTCTAATTGTGCAACACCCTATAGAATAAATGCACTGTAATGATTTCTTTCTCTAGCTCACGGCTGCCTCTACTTTCAAAGATGAGGCGACAAGCCAATGCCTGGATCCGAATTAGCGAAGAGGTGCATCACCAAAATTTTGTTGTCAGCAGTGCTATCGCCCCCCCCCCCCCCCCCCCCCAATAACTCGCAAACAACAATACCCATTTGTGCGATAGCTTTGTAATCGAGATTGGGTATTACGAAGTTTCAAATGCGGCAAGCTTTCCCTCCACATCTTCGAGCATTACCATAAGGACGAGTGTCTGCTGTCCCCCTTCTCATCTTGTCTCCGCTATATAGCATAAGTGCTTTTAGTTTTGTGTTGTTTATAGCAATTTGTAAGATAAAGATGAAGGCGAAGACGATGCCTGTCTGCGGAACTTCCAATCCTTCAAATTTCCACATACGTAGGTTATTAACGAGCAAAAAATAGCAAAAACACAAAGAACTAAAAGAAACTACATCTTATCAGTGGAAGTTCGAGAGCCCCAGGTGGTAGAAACTTCCGCAACCCTCCATTATGGCGTCACACATAGCCGCTTTGGGGCGTTAAGCCACATAAGCCAACCAACTCCTGTTATAATTAATGTCACTACTACTACTACTGCTACTACTACTACTACCACTACTACTACTACTACTACTACTACTACTACTACTACTACTACTACTACTACTACTACTACTACTACTACTACTACTACTGCTACTACTACAACTGCTGTTGCTGCCATTAAAAGAAATAATAACAAATGAGCAGTAAGCATAAAAAGGTAGTAAATTTAAATTGGCCGGAGTTTAACACCACTAAAATAGTTAAGAAGTGCGAAACGACTGTCTGGCATGGTTTCTCACGGATTTGCTTGGCGCTCTAGCGTGAGAAACTACCGATGACTTTGGCAACGCGTTAAAAGTCTTCAGTTGGATCAGCTTTGGGAAAAATTATGGTGCAGTATCTGTCTAACTTCTTGGTGAACGCCTGTACTTAAACTAACGGCATACCATTGCAGGGGCATGTATCATCGGTTTTTGAATTCTTCTCGCAAACGAGCCTCCTTGTTGATAATTAGCAGATAGATGCTATGTGGTTAGCGACATAATATGTCATGACACTGAACACTGAACAAGATAGGTCTGCGTGAAAATTTTGACAGGAGTCATGTTATAATGCCGCGAGCCATTCGAAGCTTTACTTGTCGCTGTTTTCAACAGCTGCCACCACACGGCTTTATCACAGTCATTTTAACGCATGGAACGATCTTGTTCATGTTCATTGTCGCCAGACGCGGCTTTAACACTTTCTTTGTAGCGCAAGATATGCCAAGTTTTTTCCCGAACAATCGCAGCAAAGCCCAACCGTTTTTGTATCATTCGAGATGTTTCCAGGCTCCTTTGGCCGGTTATCTAGTTGGTTCTTTACCGCTTTTCATTGTACACTGACGAATGTAACGGGCATTCTCAGCTGGACGGCCAGCGAGTACTTGCTATTATCGCCGCTGCCGAGGTACTTAGTCTTTTTGAGGGCCAAAGTCAGCCCCAATAAAGAGTTGATTTAAGTTATATTACTCTTGCCTTCTCTTTTGTGCGTACTGCTTTGTCACTACCACTTGGCAATAGAGAGATTCAGCACACCGTGATCCGCGATCCGCTACCGTGATCCGCCACCGCGCGTTCCATTGCGCATGCCCAGATCACTTTGATGCCGATAGATGCGCCACATACTTGATGTCGGCACATTGACCTTCCGTATCGGAACCAATCAGCTTGTGCGCCCCGCCCACGAGCGGTAGAGGGTCACGGTGGCGGATCGCGGATATGCTAAATCTCTCTATTATCTGTCCGTTGCCACTTCCTCTGGATGCATTCTGCGGACACGTCGTATGAACAAATCCTATGCACGCTACTCCTCAGCCAATTAAGGCTTTCGCCTTAAAAATATGAGATCGAAGTCGGCTTAGCTTGTTTGCGCCATTCGCATGGGGCTGCCGGACATGCAGTTTTGGGTTGAGTCTTACTTTGTGCTAGAGCAGGACAGTGGTTTATTGTCGGCTATTGAGAGAGTAAGCGAGGTTGTAAAAAAGCTTTCAGGAGAGATAAAGCGATGTGATTTTACGGAAACCTATATAGCTCGTTCAGTCGAAAAGGCGTTGCCGCTGCCTTCGTACTAATCCACATTTTAGAAAAAACAAAACAAAAACGTGGCATAAAAAATGCGCGCCTGAATTCAGATTGAAATTGTGACGCATTCGTTCTTTATTCAGAATAGTGTCATATTTCGTAATTGTGTCATAATTAGTTCGCTGCCCACGTAGGCTCCATCTGCTGGTCATGTTTGCGGCTGCTTTGCGATACGAATTCTAACAGACGCAATATGTGCCTCCGATTGCATGCTGTTGATTGTAATTAGGTGTCTACCGAGAAGTGAGACAGATACTGCGCCTTCTTTCCCCCCTCCCCCCCCCCCCCCAAAAAAAAAAAAAAGAAGGCATCTACAGGCGCTACTTTACGAAATTCTATGCCAGCCTCTCAATGCCAAAAACCGGGGCTTTAAGCGCTACCGCACCTACTCTCAAGGTGGAGCTTGAGCGTTCTCCTAACTTTTATTTGGTACCTGTAGCTACAATGCCCAAAAACACCAGTTGTTTGAGAAATTGTGCTTTACTTTTGTCTGCATCTTTAATATATTTGCAGCTGGAAGAAACTCCTTGCATGATGTAACTGTATTTTAATTTTTGAACGTTACACAAACGGAATAATTCACTGCCGACCTGAAGCGCTCGCTCTTCACTAACTGCTCACGAGAGCTGCGCATTCGATACAGTAAGGCCCGCGGAACTTAATGCGACCTGAAAAATGGACTTTAATATTTTTTTGCTGTGTACTAGTGTTGCATGCCGCGAAATAAACGCGTTGCTAGCTCGCAATGAAGATGTGTGTGTACGAAAAGGCAAGATGTCTATATCCCAGCACTTTGTAGCTTTTGGTTCTGTTATACGGCTTTGGACAGGATGTTAAATTACTATACTGGGTCGTACTGATGAGGAGTGTCTGGTTCTTTAAAAATCAGCACAATTCTCTTCAAGATATTTTTACCAAATTTGCAGGCGGCATCATTTGTGCCACACGCACTTTGGCGATAGGGCGCTTAACAGAAATCCGTGTTCCTGGTGAACATGCGGCCATCCTGTCAAGATTAAGTGCGAAGCACTTACACGGGCGCATTGAGCCGATTACGATAGCAGTGAAGGATAACGTAAGACTGAAGCCTATTATCTGGTGCATTTTTTCCCTTTTATTTTGATACTATATTATTAGTTCATAGTTCATAGATTTGTGTATGTCTATGCATAAATTTTACCTATGTGTTACGGGGGGGGGGGGGGGGGGGGAGCAAACTTGCGGACACAAGAGAACAAGGAATCAGTCAATCACAACTGTTACTATTTCATATTAGATTTTAATAGTCATATGTGGCTTTTCTAAAAAGTGCTGAACAAATACAAAAAGCAGTCGAGTGCTCTAAATAATTTACACCAGCAGTGAATGTATTTTGGCGCAGACAAGTTAACAATAATTAGCAATAATTATCTTATCGACATAATCTAATATCTTGATAAGCTAATTAATAAGCAATAAGAGTTGCCGCCTTTTATTTTGCGAGAGTGTAGCGGCAATTCTCGTCATCTGCAATACTAATGTACCGTCTAGATCTCCTTTTAATGTCACCAAACTTGAAAATGTCCAGCGTAAATGTGTCAGGTTCATATACAATTGTTATAGCTGGAAAACATCCCCAACAGCACTTTTACAAACAGCTAATTTAGAAACCCTGCAGGCAAGACGATGCCAAGAAAGATTAAAAATGTTTTATTTGATCTACCACAACCAGCTTGGCATAGATAGAAATGCATACTTTTATCCAGTTACCCAACGAAAAACCCGTTCTTTTCATTCTAAGAAAGTGAGAGATTTTTTGTGCAGAACAAATGTGTTCAAAGCCTCATTTTTTCCTAAAACTATCCGTAGTTGGAACGACCTACCGGCAAATGTGGTTGAGTGTTCGACGTTGTCTTCTTTTCTCAGTGCATTCCATGATAGATAGCGGTGTTTCACACTGTCATATCATGGTGTTTACACTTCACTTTTTTCGTGCTTTTTGCTCTGTACAAGTGATATGCCTTTTTTTTTTTTCGTTGTCGTCATTCGTGAGACGGAATGTGCTATGTATTCTCGTGAATTGTATTCTTCTGTACCCCCCACTCCTGCCTAAAGCCTGACATTCAGGCTGGCAGTATGCAATAAATAAATAAAATAATGACCTTACACTTGGCGCTGGCTGAGTGGCTAGGGCACTCTAGTTCTAGGCCCAATGTCGAGGATTCGATCCCTCCGTGGCGGCCGCTATTCGATGGAACGAAGGCAGGATGCACCCGTTTACTGTCCGATATCGTGAACGTTAGTAAACCCCGTAACGTGCGAAGCGTAGATGTTACGCGACAGCTAAGTGTAGTATGCACACGAGTTTTGAATAATGCCAGTAGGAAACATCCGATGATAAGAACGTGAATAAAATTCGTTTTCGTCAATTTGCAGTACTGCGGCTAATTAGCGCCCTAAGGACTCGATTGCGCTACTGGCAAACCAAAGTGCCCACGCATGTTAATGGAGGAAACAAAAAATTATTGGGACGCTAAAGCTTCACATTAAAAGTAAACGCAAATTACCTTTAACGCCTTCTTTTAATTCCGGGAATATTTGTGTACCTTGTGCATAGGTTGGTTGGGGAGAAAAGAAGACGCAGTACTTGTCTCAGCGCGTCCTTCTCTTTTTGATTGCGCGAATGTTTGCATATTTTTTGTTTGAATTTGGGTTTTGGAGAGAAAAAGGTCGCTCATGTGAAACTCAGCTTGCTCTCTTCCTACATAATTTGCACTCATACTTAGACCACAAACTTCCATTTGATGCTTTGTTCTTACATTTCAAAATGCGTTCGATAAAATTCCTCATGGTCGCTTAATTCACAAACTATTCCATCTGAATCTCCATCCCTTAATCGTTGATTGGATCCCTGCCTTCTTAACTGATCATCATGTTTGTTCATGCTAACTGTTACTCATCTTCAGTTTTACGCTTGAAGTCTGGCATCCCCCGGGGCACAGTACTGGGCGGCCTTCTTTTTCTAATATATAATAATAATCTACCGCTTAGCATTTCTTCAAACGTCTGGCTGTTCGCCGATGATTGTGTCCTATATCACCCTATAACAATCCATTGTATATCATCGTTCAGAATGATCTTGATCAAGTGCAGCATTGGTGTGACTAGTGGCTCATGTCTCTTAATATTTCCAAGACCTCGTTGATTTCCTTTTACGGTCGTTTTAACTTTTGTTCGCCTGTAGATATATACTATTAATAAGTCAGCAATTTCTTCACTTGATAATTACAAGTATTTACGAGTTCATATTTCAAGCGATCTAACTTGGACTGTCCATATCACTCGCGTAACAAACACTGAAAACAGTGTCCTTGGGTACCTTCGCCGAAACCTTGCATTAGTACCCAGTTGCCACAAATTATTGGCTTACAAGACAATCGTCATACCTAAACTTGAATACACTAACTCTGCTTGGGACCCCTATCAGATTAAGCTAACTAATACCATTGAGTCTGCACAGAATTGTTCCGCCCGGTTTATTTCATCATACAACTCTTTTCCTGAGAGCATCTCAGAACTAAATCATGACTCCAGTTACCCACGTTTGTCCTCCGTCGTAATTCAGCCCGTCCTTGCTTATTTCATAAACTATTTTGCAATATTCCAGAAGAAAATGATATCATCCCACGCTCGCATCGCATTTTTCGCTATAACCACCCGAACGCTGCATACCTTCAACGTGCTCATACACCCACATTCCAGCAACCCTTCTTTCTAAAGACTGCCCGCGACTGGAATGACCTCCCATTTGAAGTGGCCGCCATCACCAATCATCAGCTATTCATGCTCGCCATCGAGGAAGCTCATTCATCAATATAAATCATTGTCCATCATCTTAACTTGTATTTCATATCTTGCCGTGTTATCCCCACCCCTCATGTAATGCCCAAAAGGAACCTTTGAGGAATAAATAAATAAATAAATAAATAAATAAATAAATAAATAAATAAATAAATAAATAAATAAATAAATAAATAAATAAATAAATAAATAAATAAATAAATAAATAAATAAATAAATAAATAAATAAATAAATAAATAAATAAATAAATAAATAAATAAATAAATAAATAAATAAATAAATAAATAAATAAATAAATAAATAAATAAATAAATAAAAAGGCGCAGTATCTCACTTGTACGGGTGTCGTCTGCCCGAGTCCCCATCGCAAGCTATTCTCCAACTTTACTAAAATATGACGCTAAAAAGAAAGCGAAATGGTATTACATCACGTTCAACGCTACACAAAGTACGGCTGCGCGACAGTTGCGACACGGATTACGCAGTATTTTCGCAGACGTCGGTTTTCTCATATTTTTTATATGCATAGTGTAAACAACTGTAGGCTTTTGTAGGCTGTTACGATGCGCTCGTTTTACCGCCCTAACCCCACTGAGAATCACAGAACCTGATATGTGAATCTTGATTCTTGCTTCTGTGTTCGCATGCATCTTTGTAATTTATTTTTTCTGCACGTGCGGCTCGTCTCACTAAGGTCGTGCGAGCTGGGGCTGAGGCAACTGTGTATTTCTAGTTTTCCTTCACATATTGCTGCCTACAACTGCGAAACGAAGCAGCGGGTGCACTTTGCCAATCTTCAAGGCAGGCGAAGCGTTCATGCTAGGTGAGGTTCCTTTGATGACATATTTTTTTTTATTACGAGTAAGTACTCATAAGACATCAGTGGTAGAGAGAGAGAGAGAGAGAGAATAGAATTGAAAGGCAGGGAGGTTAACCAGGGGATGCATTAATGGTAAGTTTAAAACTCTGCACACGGTGCATTGGATTGAGAACCTAGATATCGATGCTTTGAAAGCAGGGCTTTGAAACAAAGGTGCTTGCACAACGCGATGTTTAATATAATTTAGGATGTTCACGTGTTCTTGCGTTCTTCAGTAAAACAAATCGGTCTGTTGGAAAATTCAGAAAATAATCTGGTGGCACTGAATTCCCCTGTTCTTTCACATTTCCTGTTTTCGAATTTTCAGTTCCAACGTTCCTAAAGGTAGCCAAACTTCAGCCTCGAAATTCTCGACGTTTAGGAACGCTCTCGACTGAACTTTTAGCCACTAATATTCAGTTCGGGCCGGCAACATAGCATGAAAAGAAAAGCTTAAGAAGATGGCTGATGTAGTTGGCTTTATTTCTGGCTTTCTTTCTTTTAGGTTTCGGTCTTGATGGTGATTTCGATGAAGGATCCGAGCTTTCTTGACGGTGGGACAGATTGGAATGTTCGGTTTTGCTCCAGAGATCTCTGAAAATCAAGTTAAGTAATATGATTAAGGGCTGCGCGTAGGTACGTAATAAGAGAAAAGAAACATTAAATGCCTCTTTGGCGTGACGTATGTTGATACTAATACGCATTCATTTGCAAGTGCATTCAAACTGTTAAAATTTTATTTCTTTTTTGTTTGTCTATTCAAATCGGTGAAAAAATTTCCTCGTGCAGCCTGGTGTAAATAGACTTCAGAAATAGTTGGTCTGTACAAGGTGCAGACGTTTCTAAACTATAGAGATGCGTAATAAATTTGTAAGCAAAACTGAAAATCTTTTTGTACAGTCATAAGATTAAGAAGTAGTTTGTGAGCAAGGAGACTAGAGGCGACTGGAATATAACTGAAAGAAAACATACCTAGAAATTTCGGACATATTCTGGGAAACAGTTTTGAAAGCAAGTTTGTCACATATCGTCCAGGATCACGATAACGATCAATATATTCGCAAATATTTACTCGGATGGCTTGGAGTTTTTGCTATTAACTTTCTAAAACGATCTCTGCTGGCTTTGACCGGAAGTCTGAATTATTTTTTGTGAGCGCAGCAGAAACTTCGGAGCGAAATTTTTGTCACTTATAGAAAAGGTAGGCCACTCTCATCAAATTGTTCATGACAGTATCTGATGCTATCCATAAGTTCGTCACAATTTAAATGTGTCCCAGAATCCCCAACACGATAAGCCCAATAAACTGACAGCTGCATCTTCTAAGCTACGCGTTGAAGAGCAATCGTGAGTGCTTACATTTTTTCTTGAGGAGGGTGGCGTAGTCGACAGCGCTCAGACCGTAGCCGTAGCTCAGGCCGTAAGGGGCGAGTCCGTAGCCAAGGCCATATGCGTAGGTTCCCAAGGGATATCCAAGCCCGTAGCCAAAGCCGTAGCCATAGGTAGGAACGTGCTTCACAGTCGTCGTCGTTACAGCGGGGACGGTGTGCACAGCAGGCACATAAGCGGCCACCTTGGCTGGAACGGCAGGCACAGTGGCCACCTTGGTCACAGTGGGCGCCACGTAGTGGGTGGTCGTGTAGGTGTAGGCAGGAGCCACGACTCCGTAGTGTACGGGCACATAGCCGCCGAAGGCACAACCAGCCAGGGCAAGGAACAGGCACAGCTGTGGAGAACGATTAGGTAAGAAGAAATTGACTATTGCAGTGAAATAGTTCAAATAATTTTGAAGGCCGTAGACCCTAACTCTAATTCAGTTTTCTAGCACAACAGTGAAATTTATGATTTGCAATTTCAAATTCTGCTGGCCTGGTGCATTTTGTTTGGAGAATGATAACCTCATTTTAACAGCTATTTAGAACAGTACCCACCTCCAATTACCCTGAATTCCATGCTCGCAGGAGCAAGAAAATCGGGGGCCTTTTCAGGCACATACTCATGCTTTTGAAATAAGGCCCACTGGCGTCACCTGCAGAATTGAGTTTGGTTCCAAATTTTCATATGCAGACCCGTTAAACGAACTAATTTATAATCAAGTAAAATGAAGGTGGGCTGGTTGGGCTCAGAATATTTACAACACAACCAGCCACAAATGTTGTGTTATGCTAGAAATATTAATCAAATAATTTTAGTCACTATGAGCTAGGTTAAAGCTTGAGCAAAGAACGAAAAAACAAAGCATGCGCGTGTCGTACAGTGTTTCACTTATCTAAACTTTCAAAAATCTTTCGTGTAAACTCGCAGTAAGCCACACTGAATGCACAGGGCGGAAGACAAGGATAAAGAAGCCGCCCAGAGCGGTGAGTCGCAAGTGATGTTTATTGAAAGAAATTAGTTGCGAGTCAGCCCTCGCCTTACCGCCTTCTTCTTGCCTTGTAATTCGCACTGTAGACTCAGCACGAAATGTTAACAGCTTTCGGAAACGCTTAATTCCGCAACAAGCACTTAATACTCGTAACTGTAGAATTTGTATATCGCTTCCTGGGAACGAAAGCTGACAGTAAGGGGAGGAGCTTACAGTTGAACACCCCCACAAAGAAAGGCCGAAATTAGATTTAATAAGAGCAACAGTCTATAAAAATAACTTCCGCGCTTCATCAGTCGTAACGAGGAACGAAGCTGTGTACTCACAGAAATCATGGTTTTGGGCGAGTAGGTGCTCTGCAGCAGGAGACGCGCAACTGCGGACGAGCTCTACCGTGGCGGCGAGCCCCTTTTATAGACGAAACAGTAGCAGTCCAGGGGTCACCTGGACCGGCCCTGTATTTCCCCCGTTCATTTGTTCGTTATTGCAACTCCAGCCGCATGTGTGCTGAAAGTCTCGCTTCATATTCCCATTTTCTTTTCCCATCAGTTTACTGCAGGATGACCCAGTGCATATCTGAAGTGACTGAAAGCACTGTGCATCGGGTGAAAGGGTAGAAAAGTTGGGTCCGGTTCGCAACTTGTTGAACAACCCACGACTCCGCTGGGGTGGTGACACGGTCATGGAGTCGAGTTCAAGGTCTCGAAAACCAGACGGGCGAGACACTTATGGTGGCTGCCAGGAACCAGGCCTGTCCGTTTTAAGCTATCATTTCTAAATGTATGCATGCACTTTGTATCTTACTTGTCTAGCCTTTCCACCCCGCCGCACATCAACGCAATCAAAACAAGAAAGCCCCGTCGAGTGTGCTGTAACAACTGCCCATTCCTTGACGGAGTAAGAACTCAGTGACCCTCACTCAGCATTGACACAACCCACATATTCATGCTTCAGTGCCGGTGGCTTATCATACAAGTCAAGCACATTGGCCGCACATACATACAAACACACACAAACACACAAATAATACTACTCCAAACGAATGCTGGGCGTTGCCCAGTGTTCGCAGCAGTTTCTTTTAATTTTAGTTATTTCAGAGTACACGTGCGTGATCTATAATGAGTTTTTGCAAGAGAAAGAATTAAAAAAAAAGAAGTAGAAAACTTAAAGCATTCTAGAGATAACGTCTAAAAAAAGGAAGAAGCGAAATGGGTAACCGGCATTCGACAGAGATTTAAAGAGAATGACAACATTTCAAGTCAGGGGGTAGAAGTGTTCCTTCGGAATACAGATTAATAAAAGTCGGTTGCATTACTCCACTTGCCGAACTGAAGTAAAAATAAACGTCCTGCTTTTTATTCGCTCTGGGGGGATGGAGGAAGTGGTACTTGCAATGTTTAGAGACAGATAGTAGACTATGCACTTGATTTTCGGAATTCGTTTTTACTCAAAAGACGCATTATATCAAGAGCTTCGAGGGTTTGATGCGAAGCTAATGTCTCATTGCTGCAACACAGCGCAAGGTGTTTCCAGAAAATCATGCGACGTAAACTTCCTAAACATTCTCTAAACACAAAAGGATTTACTATTTTCTTGTGGCTGAACAACTTCAAAGAGTTTAGATGCATCGCGCATACGTAGTTTGTGCCACAGAACAGGACACATGAAATACAACTATACAACAGTTCAGCAATCAATTAGCAGGGTAGTAAAAGACGGTATGCTTCAGAAGATTATCGTCCCCTACATGCCTGTTTTTATTTGCAGAGGATCAACTAACTTCAGTAATTACCATTTTATTTCTGACATTTCTTTTGAGATTTGAATCTCGCGTATTTTGTGAATACATGTGAACCTCATTATGAAGGCGCAGGAATATTTGGCTTTAAACTATATTTTTGCTTCGCTTAATGACAATGGGTATTTTTCCCACGCGAAGAAATGACTAAGCCTGAAGAAAACAGAAAAAGGCACAAAGCTTTTAATACAGAAGAGTGAACACTACTTTAAAGATGGCAGTTTGGAATGTGGCTTCTGGAAGGTTGCTAGGACGTCAGGAGCGGTGATGGCTGCACCTCCCGTTTATTTCCTTCGTCTGGAATGGGTGGCCTCTGAAATAAAGGGAGGAAGGTTAAACATGAAATTCGAACACGAACCTCATAATGGGCGTCAGGTATGTGGTTTAGTCCTTAAATATTAAAGAGTGTGAACTGGCGCTGCCCTGAAACATTTATGGTACTCCGTGTCACTTCGCTGTGAGCAGTGCGATGCGGACACAATATGCAGAGTTGTGTCCGAGTTCTAATGTGTACTCACACTTCTTGTGGATTTTGGCAGTGTAACCAAAAGCATCAAGGCCGTAGCCATAGTTGTGGCCGTACACTGGCAGACCCTGGGTGTATCCTAGTGCTCCGACTCCGTACCCGTAAGCTGGTAGGTGCGCCACTGTGGAAACAGGGGCATGGGCAACACTGGAAACAACTGGGGTGGTATGAACAGTGTGTTGCTCAGATACGTGGAAGGGGTCAGCCTTGGTCACTCTGGACACTCCAGTGGCCGCGTGGACGGTTGTTACAGCCGGGGCGGCGTGGACTGCAGTCACTGCTGGAGTTGCGTGCAGTGCAGTGCCCACAACAGGGGCAGCCTGATAGACACCCGTTACTGCTGGTGCAACCTTGTATGCGGCCACGGCGGGCACGGCGTGAACAGTGGTCGCCAGAGGGGATGCTGCGTAGACAGGGGCGCCCTGGTAGACACGAGTCAGAGTGGGCGCATTGCGGTAAGTGGCGAACGTTGGCGCGGACTGGTAGGTGGCGACCTTGCTCACTGCAGGTACTGCACCAACGGTGCGAACAGAGGAAGTGAAGAGAGGAGTACTGTGGTATTGGTGGGAGGTCACTGGGGCTGAGTTGTAGGAGGCGAAAGCAGGGGTGGCGGCAAGGGTTGCGACAGCTGGTGAAGAATGGTAGACGGCCGGTCCCGACTGGTAAACACGGGTGAAAGCTGGAGCCGTGCGGTACGTAGCGTAGGATGGCACAGCGGCAGCATGGTACGAAAGAGCTGCTGGGGCCGAAGAAACGACCGTCTTGTAAGCTGGAGCGACGTCAGCAGCGACGGGGTATGACTGGACCGCCGGAGCGGAGGGTAGTGGGTAGGCTCCGTATGCAGAACCTAGCCCATAGCTCACGCGGTAGTTTCTATAAGGAGCGTAGTCGGCGAAGCTACCGACTGCCAGAGCCAGGAGCAGGGATGCTTGTACCTGCAGTGAAATGGTACGGACAGAAAGTCAAGTTTGCCTCATAAGAATCCGTTTAGAAGTGGAATATTAAACAGTGGAAAATTTTAGGCGGCATAACTGGCGATGTTTTTTCTAGATGGCAAAGGAAAAAAGCTGAACATGGAGGCAGCTGCCACCACTCCGTTCCAAAGGGGACGCTCCTATGTGCGATCCATAAGCTTTTGTGCCCATATTTACTCCGTTAGGTGGTTGCTTGCCTAATAGTCAATATTATGGGGACAAGGGATAAGTGAACAGACATGGAAGGGGGGGGGGGTGCAGACTCCTTATTCATTTCTTCCACGTCGCATATCTATACGGGTCGCCTTACAATAAATACAATATTTTAATACGAAACTGCGAGGTTTTATTAATACTCGCAGCTTGAAAGCAGAATATAAAACGCTCAGCGCGACAGATGCAGTCCTCGGTGTGTGAGAAAAACACAGTCAAAAGGTAAAACTATGTCTCGAGGTAGCTGGTTGCAGAATCCCTATCCATTTTCACATCCCTATATTTGTTGCAATCCTACAAGTAGGGTGTTTTCCTGGAAATAAATTAAGCATTGTTTATACTATATTAATATTATTATTATTTTATGGTATACTATAATCTTATATTAGAGTGTTCATAACGCGCAATAAGTGAATAGAACTCGTTTCCCCTTTCGGACTTTACTGATTGCTGCATGTTATCGCTGGAAGGCGATGAAGTATTCGGTAATTGTTCACACCCATATTCCTGCGCATGGAGATATGCTTCAAGTCGTCCCTAACTATGCTGTAGTGAAGAAACCCAACGTGACGAATTTGGAAAACATTTTTTTTCTATGAAGTGTAGCTGTTTTAAAAGCTGCTATATATTCAGGAATGCAAGCCAAATCCGCAAAGACTGCGCGTTTGCGCTGCACTTAAGAAGTTGGTTTGGTTTTGATTATTTAACAGACACATGAGTGTAGGATCAAAAGCACTGCTTGCATTCGCATAAAATTAAAGAGGTTATTGCAATTTTTATGTGCCTCATTTGAAACTGCTGTGAATCTTAAAAAAAAAAAAAGATTAGCGGCTAACGGTGAAATGTATTACTGCTTGCTCAATAATAGGTAGTCTTTTCACCCTCCACAACAAGTGTAGAACACCAATAAGGGCTGTGACGATAGAAGGTTCGGCTTTGATACTCACTGAGATCATGGCTGTGGTGGTTGTGCTTTCAGTAGTGCTGCTTCTCTTCGGACGCGGGAGGCTTATATACTGCCGATGTTTTTATACTGGCCAGGCAGTTGGCGTTGGAATGTGCGGTAGATGCAAATGCTCAGCGAATGCAAGTGAAAAATACACAAATGATATGCTCGGGATCACGGGGAGGAAAAATGTTTATGCTTCATCGAAGCGCGCTGGCGACATCTTAAGAACGGACTGACACTGAGGAGTTACTGCGAGGCTGCGTTCTTCGCAGAATGAATGTGTTTTCCCCGACCCCTATTGAAGGAAAGCAAGAAAATAAAAGAGAGAACGGGGAGCGCGGCTTTGGGAGGAGCCCCCGGATGCTACCGCATTGATATCACGTTCGCTCTTGGTTTTCGAATCTGAAGGCTATTCGAGAAATGCCTCAAGATGCGGCAGGAGGAAAACGGAAAGAAAAAAGTCAACGGCGTTCAGATTGACTGGTGTCTGGATTAAAAGAGGATTGAGTTCATTTGCACAGAATGTCGATTAAAACGGCAATTCGTCCTTAGCGTTCTTTCTCGCATATAACGTAGATCCCAACCTTGCATTCCGAGAGCTACTACTTGGAGGGATGCGCGAAATATGAGATGTTGTTTAGAATGTTGAAAATAAGGTGACCGTTTGTGTCTCTCATGCCGATTTAGTTGTTGTAAATGACTTTTAATTGCTCGGTGATAAACAATTTTCTTCTTTCCGGGTAGCTTCGAAACTGTCGCCAGTGGATCAGTGACACGACTGTTGAAATCTCGGATGCTCCGTGAAACGTTTTACTGCCTCTGTTATTATTTAGGATGCTGGATAATAGTAGCGCCCGTCCGAAATTGTTAGTCCTTGAAGATTTTTAACATCGATTTTTGCTAAAGCTCATGAGGAATGCTCGACTAAGTCAAACGTGTTTGGAAATTAGAGAAACGACGGCGAAACGTCAAAATGGGTCCACTAGACGCTGCTCTGGGAAATGTACTATAGGACACCCAAACTGACTTGCGAGATGGCTAGCCGAAATTTTGGCTGTGAGACACTTAATCGTGCAGTCGTCTCTTAGTCGCCCAAACGGGCTTGCGGGATGGCAAGGTTGACAGGGCAGCAGTTCCTGAGCCTTGATCTGTTCGGCGTAGCTCAGACCGACCATCTGATTGAAAATATGATCAGGGAGTCGCATGTAAAGTCATACGACTCACACACCCGCACCGTCGACCGCGCAGAGCCGTACCTTGGACTCTGATAGACCCCCATGCTCTTGTTGGTCGGGTGGGAACACATGACTTGCACCGATAAAGAGAGGGTGCGAGCTCCACTGCTGGCTTTCGGTAGTGCCATCGCTCACAGCTCATGTGCAATGACCCCCTCTCCTCCCCCCGCCTGCCCCCCCCCCCCCCCCCCCAAAGACACCTCATAACTCCGTTGTATACACTAAGATAAACAGTTTTAGCTGTCAAACGATTTCAAGGCCTTACCTGAATTGAGCGTAGAACAATAATTCAAGATGTGAGTACATCATAAAGGTTGGGGACATAAAGCTGAACTTGAAACTAGAGACCGAGTTTACAGCTGTCGCCTTTTTTAAGTTATAGCTGCATTTTGAAGAGCTAGATATCTTCATTAGTGTGCATTTATTATCATGATAAGCGGGCTGGCTGAGGCACACATCGATGCTTAAAAAATGTATATAAAACGCGGTTTAACAGGTACATTGAAAAGCGGCATGAAATATTTTGAGGTAGTAGAGCCCTGTGAATAGGATAGCCTGTTCTCCCATGCAGGTGGCTTGAGAAGACGCTTGTTGCTTCGTGTAGAAGGCAATTGGGATTGAAAAAAAAAGTGTGAAAGGCTGTGCCTTTGTTCTGAGGGATAATATATTTCTACCAGTATGCGTCGTTGGTCTAGTGTGTTCCTAACGATGCAAAGATGAATCTCTCATAGAGGGCGCTATCAAGGGATGACCAACAGAATAGAATGTTCGCAACGTCTCTTGTCTTCTCTCTTGAGTATCTCTTAAGCCCAAACCATATTTGCTTGAATAATATGCGCAACTGTATATTTTCGATATTTCCCGCTTAGGGTTGTTCATCAGTTCACTGTCGCTTTATCTTCTCGTCGATAGCCGCCTCGGCTAGTTAAGTATTGTGAGCATTTGAGGCAGAGGTTAGATGAAATCTGAAACAAGCTGAACTCTTGTTTGACTATATTGATATTTAAAATCTGTGCTGCTTCCCTTTGTAGCCGTAAGGCTGTCCTTCGGGTCTTTCGGTGGACGGTAATGATTCTCAATATGTCGTTATATTTCTCCTATTCTCTGACGTACCGTTTTGCGCTGTAGTTAGCGTAAGTCATTAGAGAGATTTAGCTTACCGTGATCCGCGATCCGCCACCGTGACTCTCTACCGCGCGTGGGCGGGGCGCTTAAGCTGATTGGTCCCGAAGCGGTAGGTCTGTGTGCCGACATCCAGTATGTGGCGCCATCTTTCGGAGTTAAGGGGTGTCCGGGCATGCGCAACGGAACGCGCGGTGGCGGATCACGGTAGCGGATCGCGGACCACGGTGTGCTAAATCTCTCTATTGTCAGGCAAACGTAATTTTTAGTGCCAACACAGCACCGGAACTGACACGAAGACTTATCTTGCTACTAGCGGTAATGCTGCAGAACGCAAGACGACTGCTCTTCAAACAGAGTTGAAAAAAATCAAAGAATTCTGTTTAAATTTATTGCTGTCAGAATGATACAGCCTATCGCAGCTTCAGCAGGCATGTTTTATTACTTTTATGTGATGCTAGTGATGATGAGATAAAACCTGAAAAGGGACGCGTTTGCTTTAATGGCCTTCGCTCTGGGTTACTTCTAGAAAAGTAGAAGAGCGCTTTCAGAGCAGGAATCTCGTTAAATATTCAGCCCACCAGCTGAGTTATATTTGAAGGATCGCATTTGTACGAGAGGCATACAATTCACAGGTGGTGTACCGCAAGAGAAAATATAAAAACAAAAACAAGACGTGATAATTTTTAATCCTCCCGACATGCGTAGTGCAGTTAATAGCAGAGACAAAATAGATATTTAGCCGTAATAAATATGATTAGCTGCTCTTAAAATGTGGTTTCTCTACCCAGAAATATTTAGTCTATATTTCGCAAAGTTGTTTCATATCGGTCTCTGGCTCCAGTTTTATAGCTCTAGTCAACGGGGAAGAAAAGCAATATAGCTGTTCAGAAATTTTTTTCTCGCTTTATGTAGGGGTCACTTTGCGGTTTCGTGTGACCCAGCTGCTTTTAAGTGCGCAGGAGAATAACTGGGAGCTTAAGCTTGTGCTTTATACAAGATATTTGCTCAACAGCGCGAAGTTAAACCTTCTATGCCAGTGCCAACTGAGAAGTCGTGTGGAACTAGAAAAAATTTCATAAATGTATGTCGCATTGAATTAAATAAGGACTACGCTTCTGGTATTCTCTCTCTCTCTCTTCATTCTAACGCGACAGGGTAATTTTGGTGAAGACTTATTCCGATGCCGCAATTGGCCTTTTTTTTTTTTTTTTTTTACCCGCTGCCGTTACGTTGTGCTATTTGTAGCTAAGTATGGTTTTGTACGAGAACCGTACAATACACAGGTGTTGTACTTTGGGCGGTAGCGTAGAGGTCGTGCTTGGCAAATAGCCTTGCGTTGGCGTTGTCGACGTTGTGTCGGAAAAGACCGTGCAAATAAAATGATTAAAGGCCGATTCTCACGACGGATTGAATCGCTAAAGTGAGCGGACGAACACCATATGACCCGACGTCACTGGCTCCGCCTCGTCTACGGATGGCGCAGCCCTCCCAAGTCAAAAACTGGCACGCTTGTGTTTCCCCTGTCAAATAATGGGGGTTATCTGCTATTTTTCTAACAGAACTAAATATTCTAAGCGGGGCAACAATAGTATTTTCGTTTCTTTTTGTAGTAGTGGAGGCGCTTTTGTAGCGTCAACAATAGGGTGTGTTGATGCTCTCGCCTCCCTGTCCATCGAGGCACTCTAGTCAACAATGCGGAGTAGTTGTCTTGGAATGCCGTCGCCTGCCATTTTCCTCAGCGTTCGTAGAGCTGAAAGGAGTGGTGCAGCTCTGGCCTCCGGCGGTTTCGGTCCGCAACGTCGTCCACCGCCCCGTCACCCGCCCGCGGATGAGGCGGAGCCAGTGACGTCGGATGACGTGGTGCTCTGTCCGTGGACGGTTCGTCCGACGTGTGAATCGGCCTTAACGAGACTGCAAATTAGTGCTAGAGCTTTGGGTTGCTCGCAAACGTTGGTCAAACAGTATATATGTGCGAACCAAAGTAAAAGTAAATTTCGATACACTGGGTGTGATTCGAACTCTTGACCTTGTATTGCGAGACGAGAATGCTACCTACAGGGAGTGAGGTGTTCTTTTTCTTTACTAAACAGGCCAGGAGGGTTCGTCCGGTTGGGCAGGAGAGTTGTGGACCTAGCGGATGCGTTGATGTCTGATTTTAGTATGTCTCTTAATGATATGTAACGATTAGCATTTTGTTAAACATGAGTATGGTACTTTGAATTAGGAGATTAATGTAAAATTTCGAATATTGTAATGGTTTACTAACTAGTACAATCGGAAGCATGTGTAGGAGTTCGCTGTCGCGTTACACAGTTAGAGGCAAAGCGTAGGCGCTCTCAAGTTTATTTTCCACCTTGCTTTGGAACTGAAAGCAGTGGGAAACGGGAATACAAACTGTGAGTGATAGTTAAGAACTGCTGAATGATATGTACAGAGGCTTTTACAGATCTCTAAAACTTAGATGCAGATTTCAAGTGTGTTGATGCCTCATCCATGTGGCAGGAAAGGTCGGGTAAGAGCCACGACAGTGTACGTACTATATCCATTGCCACGTACTTCAGCGGTAGCTGGACGAAACAATGTCTCAGTCGCCTATGCGCCATTAAACCCAACCCAACACAACAACACAACACAATGTCTCAACTGCGAACTAAAGCTATGAATTCATCTTTATGGTCTGTGACCGCAGACCTTCATGAAAGTGTTCTTTAGGACACAACACTCGTATTGAAAGCAGTGTAAAACCATGATCAATTCTCGGCACTAAACAGTAGCGGGAATCATGAGGGACCTGTTTGAATTCGCTTGGATGCCCGTGTTGCTACACTTGCAAAAGTTTTACGGTAGCTGCGCTCTCGTGAAATATAAGACCACTTAATCCTTACGGCCCACGTATATATGTTCCCACCTACCTGTACTTGAGTGGGGTTCCGGCATTGTTTCGTGACGTGTAGGCAGAAGTCACGCTTTTTACTCGCAAGGTTTTACTCCATACGCGTTGCTTCATGCGAACAAATAGCTGTCATTGTGCAATATCACATGTTGACTGCGGTATTGCGTGCATGGGTTCCTTTCGTGCTTGATAGGCGGAGTTAAGTTTCGCTATCTCCTCTTGCTAAGAGACATTGAAAAGAATTTGAAGTTATCTTTATATCAGAATCGGACTTCTACAGTTATTCCAATATGTTGGCATGGTGGATAAGACCAAATGTAAGGTTCAAGTCATAAAGTTCAAATAAAACATCAGCTCTCAGTATGCAATGACTACATAATTAGGTAGTTGTAAGGAAATGGTGGTGTCTTTTATGCACATACACCTGACTATAAGTTTTATTTACGCACATCTCCAAGAGTTTTTATTTGTTCAATACTCGAATGTTCCTTATGTTGGTGGTATAGCGAAATAATTTTAATCGCTCGAAAAAGGTATGCATATAAAGGTATGATTGAACCGACCTTTCAGAGGCTGGTCTTCACAAGCACTAGTTGGGGTCCCTAGTGCAGGACCCCAGTGGCGTCGGCCGCTGCCTGGGCGCGCTCTGTGATGGCCGTTTGGGCCTGTAGGTCATAGCAGCCGAGCAGGGTCGCCTGCCAGTTCTCTAGGGTGGGGCTGGGGTTAGCGGGGATAGTAGGGTCGGATTGGCAGGTCCACACTATGTGGTAGATGTTCGAAGACTTCGCCAGACGGTGCGGACTGTGCGCTCGCGAGAAAGAAGAGTCAAACGAGTAGAGAGCTTCTGGGCACAGCAAAGTATTAGAAATATACCTCAATTATCTGGACTCGATGCTGACATTGCTTCGCTAAATAACTCAGGAGATGAACTGCAAATTATGATTGACGGCCTAGACAGTTTACTGTCGGCCTACTACAAAGGTGGAGCTAAAAATAAATATTCAGCACTTTAGTGTAAGTTCAACAGCCTAGAAAAGGAAGAGTATTTTTCTTACTGTTGTGTTTTTCTATTGTTAATTTGCATCTTTGAGTGGAAAAAACAATTGCATCTGTACCGCGCTGTTTCCCCTGTGTACAAATTGTATGGTGCTCTGAACCTCGTCAGGCGCAAGTACGCACCTTTTGTTCGGGGTCCTTTAGTTTCTGTGTAAGGAAACTAAGAATAAACTTCAAACTTCAAACTTCAAACAATAGGTATCGAAGCACTGGAAGGGACAGGCGCATATGTAGATTCTTAGGACAGGTAGTGACTGCTGATCCTGACCATAAATGGAAAATAACTTTCAGTGTAAGCTTTGGACTGCACGAATTTGGCAAGCACTCGAAGATTATTACTATCAGTTTACCGGTATCGCTGAAGAGGAAAGTATATTAAATTTACGTCTTACCACCACTGAACTTTGGCGATGAAACGTGGAGGCTAGCGAAATAGGCTCTACTTAAGTTGGAGACAACGCAGATATATACGAAACTGAAAATGGTAAGCGTGACGTTAAGAGATGGGAAGCGCGCAGAGTGTGCCAGCGAAATAAATCTTGTTAATCACCTTCTAGTCGCAATTAAGAAGAATAAATGCACTTTAGCAGGTCACGCAGAGAAAAGAGAGGATAACCGACGGTAGCTTTGGGTAACAGATTGGATTCAATGGCAAGGAAAGCGCAGCAGGGGCGGCAGAAAGTTAAGAGGGTGGATGAGGTTAGCAAGTTTGCTGTGATCTACTGAGTACGGCTAGCAAAGGACCGGGTTAGTTGGGAGAGTGCAGAGAGGCATTCGTTCTACAGTGGGTGTAGTCCGGCTGATGATGATGGCGAAAATGATGACTACGTGCATAGATTGATATGGCGTGGGTGCCTTTCAAAGCGCATCTCTCTGGGAATATGTTCTTACAGCTGTGCTCCCTGTACACGCAATTAGCAGTTACGGAGTGGAACTCGTCCATTTTCAATAAAAGAAAGGCATTTTCATAGGTTCGTGCATTGCTGTCGTAATTAGTGAGATTTTCTTGCCAGATGCAACGCTCTTCTTAATGACTGCCTTCAGGCAACGAATACTGTAAACACTTTTATTGGTTGGTGACTGCCTTATTTTTGTTAGGCGCACTGCAGTGCAATTTTAAGCTGAGGAGTGTGTATCCGGTACACGACTTCTGATAGTCTCGCCCCTCTTGAGGTTACTCACGAAACACCCGTTCAAAAGCACATGAAGGTTCTACAGCTTGGCCTGTACGTCAAGCCTACACATGTAAGCTGGGCCTTCCAACCTCGGGGCAATGGCGCTCTCCTCCCGCATGAATCGGGCCATTCTAAGCTCGTGAAAAGAGGTACCACAGAGTCCTGCTTAAAAAGCTCTGTAATAAAATCGTCGTTGTCGCAGAATGCCTTTTAGCCTTCTATCACAAGTAAAAAGAATGGATGCTTTCTGCTCGGTTTCCTCTGAAACATCTCACTTCAGGGGTCGAGTCAGCCTTGAAGAAGAGGATGTCAAGAGTAGCAAGACGCGATAGCACGGAATCAAATGGGCTGCCCTGCGGTAGACAGTAAGTGGATAGACTGGATGCCGCGTTAATGAAGGGCTGCAAGAACATTGGTGTAATATGCTCAAAAGTGATGTCTGGACCTTGTATATAATTTACTGGCAGTATTGAGAACGGGCAACGATAGAAAAAAATCGGTGCGTGCCACTTTGCAATGAAACAGTTGTATCGCAAAAACCCGGGACAAAACCACGAGGAAAATACCAGACTCACAAAGTAATGAAACCAGGAAATAAATATGTCAGCAACTCTTCGTTAGTACTACTACAAAAAGAGCTGTCGCTTTTGGGGGACCTACTCCCAGCTCATAACAAGTTTGCTTGTTGTTGTCGCGAATTTCCTATTTCTTTCTTTCTTTCTTTCTTTCTTTCTTTCTTTCTTTCTTTCTTTCTTTCTTTCTTTCTTTCTTTCTTTCTTTCTTTCTTTCTTTCTTTCTTTCTTTCTTTCTTTCTTTCTTTCTTTCTTTCTTTCTTTCTTTCTTTCTTTCTTGTGCGTCTGTTTATTATTGGAATTCTGATTGGGCATGAAGAAAAATAACATTAGGTTGTTAGTCAGCGCTGTGTTCATCGCTCTTAATATTTAGTCTGTTGTCGCTGCTCTTCTTGCGCTGCTTTTCACAAGATGCCTCACAAACTAGCCTGCTTATACGTGTTTACGGGTTATTCGACTCCGATGCCAACTGGGACGTGGTAAAACTTACGATATGAAATATGGGTGGCTGGTTTACGTCTTGCTTTCAGTTTGGGAAGGCTCGCAGCGCAGTGGCACTATTGTAGGAATACGTATACAAGATTAATCGGTCTTCAAGCTTTTGAACAGATTCAATTATGCCATAAGGATCGGTGTGATGGTGTTCCGTACCTGTTTTCTTTTCTATAGTGTCTTTGTTAGCATTAAAGGATTTATTTGAGGAGAGCGTGGTTGTACTGTCAACACCAGTCTATCTATACTTGTAGGTGTCTGCTCAAAAGCTTTCACTTATCCTAATTTTCATTGGATTTAATTTACTTTTCCCTTAAAGGCAAGCAGGCATTGCATAACCGAGAGCATACCGATATGTCAGTGGTAGTGGCGGAGTACAAATTAAAAAAGAAACTACATTGGGTACGAAGGAAGAAAAAAATAACGAATTTAACAGCAAACCCTAAGAACAAAGCACCAAATAGAATAAACATAATACGTAAACAGTATGCGTTTAACAACTCTGTTCAATGCTCGATGATAAAGGTTACTGAAATTTTGAAAAGCGACTATTTTTCTTTTCACGGAATAGGTGGTGGTGGCTATCGTTATCGATGTTATCGAGGAGGCAGTGCCACATTACTATGACATGAGGAAAAAATTAATTGCTCACGGGGGAAGTGCGGGCGTTAGTGCGTGCAATGGGGTTGCTGTGGCTTAAGCGGGATGATGTTCTTGTGGGTGGTTCAATTAAAGAAAATTCTGGCGAGCGATAAAAGAAAAAGTAAAGAAGGCATAGAGGGGAAATTGCGCGGAGGACTGAGAGTGCTGGCAGGCCAATGGATCGTTTTTAGTAACGGGACGCTGGCATTCCTTGAGTATTCCGATATCATGAAACGTGTGGCTCGGTTTTGGATTGGTTCAAGATCTGAAGGGAGCTATGCTTGCGAAAGATGCCGGACAGATGAAGTGTATTCTGATTTCAGGTGTACGAATGTTGTGTATGGTATTCTTTTACATCCGGTGACGCGGATTTCAAGTGTGTGCCGGAGAAGTCCAAGCGTACGCGATGCTTTGGAACAATGTTAATGTGTGTTGCCCATCGTAATGTGCACTCACAAATATTTATACGATGACGCTTTATTGATGCTCCTTGACATAATATTGTAAGCGTTAATACTGTAAGTAATTACGGTATGTTTCCGGGAAAACGTAATGAATTGACCTTTGTTTAGATTGAGAGGCATGTTCCTTTTATCGCAACATATTGCGATTTACGTTAGGTCCTGTTGGAGAGAGGTGAAGTCGTTAGCGCTGCAAATAGGGCTGTAAATTATGCAGTTATCTGTATATAAACGAAGTGCCGATTTTATGTCAATCGACAGGTTATTGATGTAGATGAGGACTAACAGAGGGCAGACAGGCCTGCTTCTTGCGGTACCCCGGATGTCACCTTGCTAAGAGTTGAGCTACAGTTGTTGACAAAGTTGAACTGCTTGCGTCCTTTTAAGAAATGTTCTAGCCACAAAAGCAAACGTTCTGGAATATCAAGGCACGGCGCCCCGCTGTTCGCGCGCCGATCGAGGCGGCCGTGATCAAGCGATGGCAATTTTAAAAAAAGATTGGTACGCGTGACACGATCAAAGGCTTTCGAAAAATCTAGAAATATAACATCGATCTGGACATGGTCATCTAAACATTTTGTAACATGTGGGTGAATACGATACTGACGAGGTAATTTCGTGTTACTAAATCTCTAGCGAAGCAACAGTAATTACCGCACCGTCTACTATCTACAGTTACTGAGAATATAGAAGCAAGTAAAAAGCGGTTATACGTCCCATTGCGATGGCTCACTGGTTATTGCGTTCTTATGCTGAACCAAAGGACTCGAGATCGAACATTGGCCGCGGCGGTCGGTTTTCGATGGAGGCGAAACGCAAGGCCTCCGTTAAACGTTAAAGACCCACAAGCGGTCGATATTTCCAGAGACCTCGGCTAGGCCATCTCTCATAGCCTAAGTCGCTTTGGAGCGTTGGACCTGTAAAGCACTCCGAACGAAACTAGACAAGCTGTCACTAAGATTGATCCTGCTAATAGAGCACCCCACATGCAGTGTTAGCGCATTTGTAGTGTACTTATCAGCAGGCGTATAATGACGTGTATTTGAAGCAGCCATCACTAACACATTTGCCACTGCAGGTCGGTCGCACGCATGTAGTTGTTTTAAAAGCCGGAGGCAAGTTTCATCGTAGGCACTGCTGCGCTTGCCTCCATTTTCACAAAAGGTACGCTATATCGAAGAGCTAATCGATGCGAAGCGCCGTCCCGGTTGGTCAAGTAGTTATTAATCACCTGCGACGACACTTGTCTCCTAACATTGGAGAAAAAGTCCAGGCGGCTTTATTCACCAGTGCTTTCGTATTCTCTTCTACAGCCCTTCTACAAGGGCCCTTACAGATTTAGTCAAGGGCAGTGCAGGTACACGCAGGCTTGGACACTTTGAAATCATTCGCGTCGTCGACTACATTTGTTTGCTTAATGCGAAATATTTCTTTTATGAAACGGCCACTACCATAAGCAGTAACGACTGTAGTAAGCACTAATCGCTTTCCAAGGTCCGGGGACGACAAATTCAAATCGGCCAGATTAACCCGTCTATAGACAGGAGCCGCCCGATCGGGAAGCAAATCGGTCGGAAAAGGAAGTATAAGCGGTTGTGTACAACCAAACGTAGTAGTGTACGTCGATTACCTTATTTCGTCAATAGAATATTTAATAAAATCGGCACAAAACGCTCCTGTAGCAGGGAGAAAGGACCGCTAGCACACACTGCAGACTCCTCTGTAAAAAAAGACGGCTTTATTCACTGCTTTAATTCGTAGACCGAAGACAACAAGAGCGAAGGACGAAACAGCTGACACGGATTAAGAACAGAAGAGCCAGCCGTGGCTTCACGTGCCACCCCCAGCGGGCGACTTTATTGTATTCTTCCAGCCGCCGTGTCTTAGCTGTGCTTTTGGCGCAGCGAGATGAAGACGCTACAGGGCCCCCCCACCTAGACTGGATGTCGAAAGCGAACTGAAGGCCGTCGGTGCAGGAGGGGCAACGGGGAGTCGAAAATCACGGACGGTGGGTTGCCGATGGCAGGCGGCACTGCGATGCACTCGACCGTGGTCTCCAGGTACGCCCGCTTAAGACTGTCCAAACTGATCGTCTCTTGGTGGCCCTTCTGCAGCAGGTGGCAGTTTTTGCGGTGCGGCGAATGACGGGGAAGGCTCCATCGTAGGTTGGGGTTAGCAGTGGCCGGACAGCGTCGAGACGGACTTAAAAGGTGTGGAAGTGGGAAGATCGGGATGTACAAAAATGGCATTGCAGTGGGAAGGGTGAGGTGGAACAGGCCTGAGGTCTTTAGCGCAATACATTTGGCGCTGCAGGTACTCTCGCGGCTGGTCTGGTTGATGCGCTGATGGGAATAAGTCTCCGGGGAGGCGCAGGGAGATAAGAAGAGCACTGCTGCAGAGCACTGTAGGTCTGCTCGAAGGACGGCCCTTAAACCCAGGAGCATAAGCCGCAAGGAGTCAACCCAGTCGATGCAATTGAGCCTGTTAGCTAGGACGGCCTTCATATTTATTAATGCTGAAGTATACTTAAACGTGCGAGCTTCATTTTAAAATTATTTGTTTTTCTGTAACTGAGGCCTACGTGGTGTTGCTGCAGAAAGATGTTTAGTGTTTATTTTTGCGAATAGTATTCCTTTAGGTGTCATGAACAGATGTCTTTTGTACCAAGACGAGTATCGCGTGTAAAGACACGAGTAGCAATACACATGTTTCAAACAGTGCAAGCAGTCCATTTTATTTTGACTTCCTTTCTTTATCGAGTCGCATCCGGATAACCTCGTGGCCGGAGACCTAATCTTTACGAACACGGCATTTGGTTTGCGGCCCTTCATCGTCGTTGTATGGTGTTGTAATTTGAGCGCCTACCGGGAGAGACTGGACGACGTTTCATTGCCGACCAGATCTCTCGTCGTTGCCAGCACCTCCAGCTGATAATTTACCGCGGATTGAGCCAATGAGAATCCGGTATTATCCGGAAGCAGCGAGTTATGCGTCGAACAATTCAGTCCCGTATAATAATCGGACGCTAGGACTGTACACTCGCTCACTTCTCACTTCCCGAGTTCTGTCATTGTTGTTTCGTATTACTGTCAAGTTCTCTAGTGCATCATAAGAACGGTCTTTATGATTTGAGGAAAAAAAAACATCGCGCGAAATATTATGTGCCTTAAATTGAACTAACTGAAAGGAAGGAACTAAGTATACTATATTGTATCACTGGCACTTGTTCTTTCCGCCCCAATGCCTAAAAAAATGCCCCAGCTGCCCAAAAACGCGGCCTGCTGTACTTTAATCTTTTTACGACTGCACAAAAACACCCGGCGTCCCCCCCCCCCCCCCCCCCCCCCCATAACTCTCCCTATTGTCTCCTCTTGACAAGATGCCTTGTCCAGCACGGTTCCGACCGACCAATACCGGTAGATAAAGTGGGTTGAGAGGATAACCATGGCCAGCGGGGTTATGGACTGACAGTTAAAACGTGTCCTGAGGCCACTGTGACAAGCAAAAACCCGCTAACCAGCGACAGCTGCTCTGGCGGGCCTGCATGATAGAAGTGGCACATGGAGGCCTGGATTAAGTGTTCCACTTAAGAATTTATTTCATTCTTTCCGATTTACTACGTTAAAGACACAGTTAGGTGTATTACATAAGGGGTGGATTAAAAACACAATAAACGTTTTCTTCATTCATGACGCGCGGAAGCACTTCTACGGAACATTAAGGGACAAGTGATGGCAGCTGTGTGGTTGTTAAGGCCGTTCCAGCTGCTGTTCTCGAAAAAGCAAAATGACGTTGAAAAGGCGGTAGCTTTTCCTTTGAGGTGAATTCACACAAGATTTATACATAAAAAAAAATCTCAAGATAGGGTTGAGCGGTGAAAATGGATAAAGAAAGAAATGGAGCCCAATTATTTAGCTTTTGGTTTGGTTTTAGTATTCTGGGGTTTACCGTGGTAAAGCGAATCAGCCTGCGAATCAGTGTAGGGCTACAGAGCAATATCGACTATATGGGAATCATTAAGGTGCGCTGATATCGGACAGAATACGGGTAGCTTGGTTTTCGCCTCCATCGAAAAGCTTTCGGAGGGCACTGGTGTGTGTATGCAGGTTGGGCTATCCATTCGTTATTTGCTGGCATAAAGACTAGCTCGCTGGATTCATTCAGCGTCCATCCTCATTGTTAATATTTGCAATCCGAGCTTTATGTTCTGCTTTCGAAAGGGGAGGCAAGCGATGAGACCTATATAAATGCATATGAAAACTCGATCTCTTTATAGAAATGAATCTTCGGTGGGAAGAAGAAAAGCGTGCTCTTTGGCGACAAGTTCACGCGCCTTTCATATCCTGGATTTCCTTGCGGCTTTGCTAATTGAAAAGAAACAGATATTTCTTTCTGCAAAGTACGAATAGAGCTGCGACCTTCAGAAAGAGAAAGTAGAGAAGGCAAGGAATGCTGCCGCATACTGATGCGTATAGTGTCGATGTTCACACGTCGTCCTTGCTCTGACGTTTGCGTGAGGCACGGCAACACATGCTAGGAGCGTAAAGAGAGTGGTGGTGCGGAAAAAAAAAAAAAAAACTGGCCTGCTGAAATTCGATCACTACATTTCAACCGATATTATTCCGCTTTAGCGCGAGTTTTCAAATTAGATACTTGAAAAAGTGTTTTGAGAAGACAGAAAAAAAAAAAAGAAAACAGCTGAAAAACTGGTCGGCTCCCTTCGCAAGTAAAATGATTGGTTAGATGCACGTTTTAATACCAGACCCATGTAAACAATAACATCACTGGATCACTTAATAGTGCTGGCTCTTCAGTGACAATATGAGATATGGTAATTCTAGCCGCAAATCTATACACCTTTCATACACGCATGATTATGTAACACATTTTTTTTTGCCTTGTTTAATTAGGAAATAACGCGAAGTTTCTTTTTTTTTTTTTTTTGTGGAAAGTATCGGTGGTGTTACCGTTATCGTACAGAGACATCAGTGCATTCAAGGAACGGGGGTCATGCCGATGCGTCCGTAGTTTTATGTTCACGCGTCGTCCCTGCACCGATGCGTGCGTAAGGCGCGGTAACATTGGGTAACCATATATGTAGAGTTGTGTTATTGAATATTCTGGTCTACTAAATTCGATTACGACAACTCAAACGAAAATAAGCTACTGTAGCTGGAGGTTTCAAATTGGATGTTTTAAATAGTCTTGATAATCTAGGCAATAAAAAAGAAAAGAATTTGCATCTTCATCGGTTAACTTCGAGAGTGAATTATCTGTGTTAATAGAGATTTTAATGCCCAGATCTCAGAGACAAGGTTGCTCAGCCATGGCCTTAATAAGAAAATTGATTCTGGGGTCATCTTTGGTGCAGACGTCATATCTAGAATTGAGGCACAACATGGCAAACCGAAACGTATTGCACTTTTCTTTTTCACAAAACACAATGCGTATTTTGTTCTCGCTGAAATCAGGCTTACAGAACGATTTTGCCTGCATGTGTTTAATTTGTATGACAAGAAATATTGAACACGAATTAATACAAAAACTAATATTTCCGCCTCTTCATAAGCACTCTTTAAAATAAAATCTCCTGATCTATGAACATATTCAAGGAAAACAGTGATGCTCTGATAGTATGAGCCTTTTACACATTGCTGCTGTTCGAATTACACTTCCGACGCGTAGTGCATGGGACACCGAAATTGGATTAAAAAAAAATTATTTCGTCAGAAAAGGCAGAATGCAGGGTCCGTGCTAGTTAGCCATCGGTCCACGGCTGAGAACGACCTGAGTAGCCCATTCAATGACCCGGGTTTGCCAAGACACAAGGATTATCATACTTAAAATAAATGAAACCACTTCAAACGTAAATATGTAGCTTTGAACTTGTTTATGCTTACTTTTAGCCGAGAATAGATTCTAATTAGAATTATAGAAGCCGCCCCTTAACGCTTACGTGTTCATGCGTACTAAAATTACGGTCCTTACGGAAACGCTTCAGTTACCCGGCAGTTGCTAAGCTCCCATTTAGAACCAGTCATGTAGATGTTACAGAAAAAAGTAATGAACAAAATATTTTGCCAAGTCACGTGAAATGCACCTTATTGCAGTTATAAATACATACTCCTGTAGTAACTGAAGAAATATGAAGGAGCAGCCTATTATGCCTGTGTTGTTTTTCATTCCATGTTTATTCATATAATATGCCCTGCAGATAACCAACGCGCCTTTCTTCATGTGTAGTCTGGTAATTTTCATGCACTTTTGTCCACGTCTCTTAGCGGAAATACCAGAAATGACAGTGAAGGCCCTCTCGGCTGGCATTCTGTAGGATGGGGTGCTGTTTTAACCTAGCTCTCCTGGTAGAGATAGGATAACCTCCATGCATCGTTATTATTTATTATTTAAAATGATACACCTCGATTTTCTTATGCATGATTGCAGTGGCGCTGTAGCGAGCAATTGCCAACCGCGGGACACAGGGCTGCCGAAATGTTGGCTGCTCAACTTGCATGTCGGATATCCTGGTGCACGCAGCTTTTCCACAGCGCTTTAAATATGTTGAACAAATGACCCGCTTAGGGGCTAGTCTTCGCCACGAGCTGCAGGCTCTGGAAGACTTGCGGGTGTTTGGAACTTGATTTTAAGATATAAAGTAGCAAGACTATTATTGCTGGATTACAAAATATAATATGTGGTTATCAGAAGTTGCCGCCTTAAGAAACTTTCAACAAATTGAAAAATTCGGTGAAAATATTTTCGCACCGAAACAAGATAGTGCTTACAGAAGTCTTCACATGCAGGCGTCACGGTGGCCATAATTTTGAAGTAGGCTTTCACCGGGCTGATGTGTGCGACAAAGTGAATTATTCCAAGCTTTGGCACTCGTGTGACGTTTATATTCTGATGTTCCCCACAATATATGAGTGATGCAATGCTGCAGCAAATTCGCGTTTAAGCCTCAAATTACCCTGTCTGTTCCTTGCAAGTGTTGCTGCTGAAGCTTAGACCTGTGGTTCTAGCACAAATGTGTTTATGTGCATTATCGCATTGCTATATTACATTGATTTAAGGCAAATCATTTAATTTTATTGCGTGGCCGGAGATTCTGGGTGTAATTTACACTATTTTTCCGATACAATGCACGTAATGTGCAAAACTTCGAGCATCAAGAAAAAGCTTCGTCTAAGTTTTACCAGTTTCCAGCAGATGAAACCCTTTATGTGACGTGGGTTATTACCATACCTCGAAGCGATTTCGTTCCGAACGACAAGTCCGTCCGAAGCTGCACAGACTGCTGTATGCACAGACGGGAGCAAAACCGAGCATGTTCTGGCTACAATGAACAGTGGTGATGAGGAAAATTGGGCAATTTCGTCATTAATGCAAGCGTGTGCTTCAGCTGTATATGCAAAGTGTCTCAGCTAACTTAATCCAACGGCTAAAAAATCAAGCCTTTTATGTAAGCCAGAGAAACCACTTGCATAGAGGTGCTAGCCAACTTTCGTACCAGAAGCAAATTTTGTTTTGTGATTTATTATTTAGTAATTAGAATAACGTTTCTAAATTTAACAATATTGCCTTCAGACGATGGGACATGCAAAGTTGGAGAGAGCCTTCAGAAAACCCGATTCCATTTGTTTGCAATGAAGAAATCCTCTAGTGTAACTTTTTCCCGATATACAAAGAAAGCTCGCGAATTCAAAATAAATCACATGACTTGCGCATTCGCACGCCACGATTTCGCTGCGATCGATCACGGTTTGAGTGAACGAAATCAGCTGCAGTCGTTCTCCACAGCACCGTTGCAGCGGCAACCTGATTTGTCGGCGATGATTTCTTCTGCGACGTCAGCCAACCGGAGCACGTGATGGTGTAAGTTGCAGTGAGTGCGGCGGGCTCGCTGCAACCATCGCCAGCATGTCAGCCTTGCGTTCGACCTGGGCCGTCGAATCATGGCCGCAGCTAATTTTGTTCACTCAAACCACGATCGGCAGGACCACAAACATGGCGCGCAAATTTTCCGGTCACGTGTTAGTTTTTGTATTTCGCGGCTTTCTTTGGATTTGAAAAAAATATATATATATACACGTGAGGATTCATTAATCGCAAATAAGTGGAATGGGGGTTTCAGAAAGGGCTCTTTATTTTGCCAATAACATTTATTGTCTAAACGCAATAATAAGTAACTTGTTGAGCAATATTAAGTAAGTGCTTTTTCTTCAGCACACATTTTCGCAGTGTCTTGGGAGGTAATATTTTTAAGGCGCCGCAAATTGCACGTAGCCATAACATTGGAGGTGAAGGGTCGGAGCGGCACGCCGCGGTGCTGCAACAGAAGCGGACATGCCCTTAATTCTCCGCAATAGCACTGTCCTCGTCCGAATGAAACTTCCGTACTAAGCCCGTCGCGCGCGCCGATCTAGACGGTCGTGTACAATGTGGCCTTACTTTAGTCTCTCGATTATGGGTTATGGCTTAAGTGAATGAGCGCGCATTTTAAGAATTCGAGTCCTGAAAAGCTGCGCGAAGTTCAGGTGAGAAAGTTGATATGGAAGAACGAAACACTGTGAGGAATACAGACTTCGATTTTCTTTTCGACCTGTGGACAAGAAAAACTCCCGAGCTGCCATTTAATGACACCGGCACAAGTTTTAAGGAATATGGTCAGCCACAGCTACTGGCGCGAAAAAAAAAAAAGAATGAAAACGAAATAAAAGCCCAGAATACTGCTATTAATACCCGAATGATTAGAAGGACATTCTGGTAGCGAATACCTCTGCCCGATAACGTTAGGTAGATAACATCGCCAAATTAAGATAAGCTGCTTTGCAGAGCGAAAACAAGAGGCACCCTTCTTTGTGAAAAAAGCGCTACAGGGAAATCTCGAAGTGCAACTAGGAATCACTACAATGCTATCAAATCCGAATCTGGCTCTTCGCAAAGTCAGCAGTATGATTTGAAAACTAATTTCATTGCCCTATGTAAATTCTTTTTCTCCCTTTGCTCGCATCCTCAAGGTGAGGGTAGCCTACTGGGCATCGCCTAGTTAATGTCTCTGGATTTTTGTTTAATCTATTTTGGTTCTTCAGTTTCTTTCTATGCAGTACAGTAAGTGTTTCATGCTTCATTATATCTAACAGGTAGACTCTAAACTTCTGAAACTATTGATATAGGCGTTCCATCATCTGTATGTTTTGGAGAGAAAATGATTTGAATTGCTATTTTGGAATGTGTGAAAACTTTCTAAGAAAATTATTAGTGGCTTACTGTATTTTCAACGTACTACGGTATAATCAAGACATCTCTTTTTTCAAAGCTGATCAAAAAAACGACGATGAAACAAACCATTTAGATTAAGGTTTTTAGGTAATTATTGCGTTACAGGTTAAGCACAGAGCACAGCAAGATATCAGTTGGGACTCAGGAATTGGTAATGATTTATTATTCACATATCATTGTCTACTTAAAAAGCGCGCACTGCGATGATACCTACTGGATTCTTCTATACTTTGAAAATGATAATTCTTATGCATTAGATGTTTTCTTGAAAAATATGTACCACTACCTTGAGTTGTAGTTTTGCGGCTAGCGGTGGCGATTGCGGCTACTGGTTAAGGAGTTTTAGTGTTCCACTGTGCTTCTCCTTCAGATGTTAGAAGGTTGCCAGAAGTTATCAATTTTAATGGAGCTACATGTAAAAACATTACACGGTTGAAAGACCTGTTGGTTTGTACATATGAACAATTTATTTCTTTCACACTGTTGAAGGACTATCGGCAGACATCCAAAGGCCGACGCTCTCCTATCACGAGGTGTCGATATTTTCAAAACGAAGAAATAATTTCTGGAAATAAAAATAGACAACAGGTTAGAAAAAGCAGGGACAAACCCGCGGGGAATTTCTAAGCGCAGATTTCACAGCAAAGATGTTACTGTTTAATTTTGTACTCACACTTCTTGTGGATTTTGGCAGTGTAGCCAAAAGCGTCGAGGCCGTAGCCATAGTTGTGGCCGTACACTGGCAGACCCTGGGTGTATCCTAGTGCTCCGACTCCGTACCCGTAAGCTGGTAGGTGCGCCACTGTGGAAACAGGGGCATGGGCAACACTGGAAACAACGGGGGTGGTATGAACAGTGTGGTGCTCAGACACGTGGAAGGGGTCAGCCTTGGTCACTCTGGACACTCCAGTGGCCGCGTGGACGGTTGTTACAGCCGGGGTGGCGTGGACTGCGGTGACTGCTGGAGCTGCATGCAGTGCAGTGGCCACAACAGGGGCAGCCTGATAGACACCCGTTACTGCTGGTGCAACCTTGTATGCGGCCACGGCGGGCACGGCGTGAACAGCGGTGGCCAGAGGGGATGCTGCGTAGACGGGGGCGCCCTGGTAGACACGAGTCAGAGTGGGCGCATTGCGGTAAGTGGCGAACGTCGGCGCGGCCTGGTAGGTGGCGACCTTGCTCACTGCAGGTACTGCACCGACGGTGCGAACAGAGGAAGTGAAGAGAGGAGTGCTGTGGTATTGGTGGGAGGTCACTGGGGCTGAGTGGTAGGAGGCGAAGGCAGGCGTGGCGCTGAGGGTTGCGACAGCTGGAGAAGAATGATAGACGGCTGGTCCTGACTGGTAAACGCGGGTGATAGCCGGAGCCGTGCGGTAGGTGGCGTAGGAGGGCACAGACGCCAGAGCGGCGCTGACCACTGGTGCAGCATGGTAGTTTTGCACGCGGTACACGGAGGGCGCAGCGGCCGTATGGTAAGCCAGAGCTGCTGGCGCCGAAGCTAGAACCGCCTTGTAGGCTGGAACGGCGGCATGAGCGACGCGGTTGGACCCAACAGTTGGGGCAGAGTACAGTGGATAGCCTCCGTACGCGGAGCCGAGTCCATAGCTCACGCGGTAGTTGCGGTAAGGCGCACTCTCGGCCAAGGATCCGACGGCGAGAGCCAGGAGTAGGGAGACTTGTACCTGCAGTTGGGCGGCAAGAAATGATATAATGTGTGAGCACATTTTGAAGGTGGAATGGTGAACAGTGAGATCCTTAGTTTTTGGCTCAGACGGATCCTTTTCATTGTAAGGGGTATGCGTTTGTGCAAACTCTTTTTTGATGGATTCACTTTTTGATGTTTTTTACTTCTACGTGTAGGCATCCGATGCTTTGAGTCATAATGAGAACGAAGACAAGTAAGCAGCTGTGCGCATATACGTTACTCATTTCTCGAGGCGCGTCGATTACCTTTTTAAGGTAAAATACTCCAATATTAGGGTTCCACGAGGTGCGATTTTATACAGTGCTCACGTGGAAATGCAGTCTGCAAAAAGGCTGCGCTTGAGATACGCTCTTTTTAAGAAAGCAGTAGAGTTACACAGGTACTTTTATCTGGTTGTTACTGAAAACATTCACTCTTTTTTTTTTATCGCATTGTATTTAATGTTATGTTACAAAGGACGTCTTCTTTATGCCTGTATTTATGAAAACATTATTTGGACATTGTTTTCTTCTATGAGAGGACTTAATAATGCGCAGTAAATCTATGAAGCTAAAACATAGCTAATTATGTGGTTCATATGCGCTATAAAATTTACATGCGCATTTCATATTTCAGCTTTTGTGTCCCTAAAGAGCTGTATGCCTGAACGCTAGTAAGGAGTACCAAAGGGGGAATTTAGTATGTATTTTGAATGAGAAATTTGGCTTCTCTAAAGGCCGTATCCACAAGAATGACGGTTTGTTTTTGTGCAAATAACGACTTTTTTGTTTTGAACAGAGAAATAAAGCAATTTTTTCGAATTAAGTGCATTCTTTGTATTTAGCTCGCACATGCGCGTAAAAGAAAGGGTATAAATGCTATCTATGTTCCTTATTGTACAGACCGTGGGATCATAAAATTGCTGTCGGTTGCGACTTGTGAGGGACTGCAGAAATGAAATTAAGGTGCTGTACTTTTTAAAAGAGAATTTCTACTTTTAATGACATCCCTCTAAGTGTTGCACAAACAATGACGAAGGCTAAAAAAATTGGTGTCGCGCTACCAAATAAATGCCGAGAGTAGCACAAGCTACATAACCACGCCAAGACCACGATCCTATAAATTAGAAACAAATTTAGCCGCTTTTACTATATCTATTTGAACCATGAAATAAAGAACATCGCTATGAAGAATAAATATCGGAGGGATGAATTTGATACTCACTGCGGCCATGGCTGGTGCGGTTGTGCTGCTCGGATAGTACTGGAGTTTTTCGCCGGACGGCGGAGTTATATACTGGCGCTCTTTGGAGCAGAGAGGTATGGCAGTTCGCGCTGGAATTTTTCCGACTGGCAAATATTCAGCACATGTAAGTACAAAATATGAAAAAAGAGGGTCTGGAGTCCTTCAAGAAGAAACGTTTTCGCTTCATCGAAGTGTTCTGACGAAACACGCTGAAGAGTTACGGCGAGACAACGTTCTTCGCAGGACTGACGTGTTTTCCTCAATGCTTGCAAGAAAGGAAACCATGAATATAAAATAAGCGTCTGTTAGCAAGGTTCTACGAGCAGCCGCCGGATGGTTCCGGATTTAAATCACGTTCAGTTTTGCTTTTCCAAGCCGAGGCCTGTTCGTCAAATACCTCGAGTTGCGGCAAACAGAAAGGATAAAAAGAGTCACTATTCAATTAAATTGAGATGGATGGGCGCCTTCATCGGTGGAATTCACACAGTTTGTAAAAAACGGCAATTAAAAAGGGTATTCGCTTTTCGTAATTTTACCATGCGTTTCCAGTAAAGAAGAAATCAGCCTTACGTTTTCAAAGCTAGGACGCGCAGAACGTGCGAATTGATGTTTACAACCGGCAAATTAAGCCAGTTGTTCAATGCTTTCGAATCTATGGAGTCGCCTTATAACCTTGTGGTCTCCGTTTGATCTTCGCTACGGCTAAGTTTCGAGTTGCAAGGGAAATCTTATACTTTGTCGCTTGGTGACGGCGGTAAAAATTTGTTCGAACTGGAAGCAATTTTTATTGGCAATCACCTACGGAATTTATCTAAGTCGCTCCGTAATTAAGTGGCTGGAAGGTAAACATTTCGAGCCAAACAGTAGTCATTATTTCAGCAAATTTTATAGTTTCTCCAGTTACAATGAGCTGCAAAAGAAGTGGCGTGAATTATACGGTTTGGCAATACCAACATAAAACTGGACATGCGGGTTTATGAAGTTTTTACGTTCAGTCACGTTTGTGGCCTTGAACTATATATATTGTAGGTAATTGCAGCCGTGTTTCATTTCTCCCAAGCTATGAATTCTTATTCTGGAGTGCATAATTTCAGTTCAGTCGAGATGGGACTTGAGTGTTTCCTTTCAGCGATATACGCACTGAAAATCAGATGATATTATGAAGTTTATTTTGCTGCCAGTAAGTTTATTACTTGGAAAGAAGGCAAAGTATGAATATTTTGTACCCTTAATAGGAGAAATCAAGCAGACGTGATAAGCTGTGCTGTTGTGGGAGCCACAGAGCGTAGGTGAGGTACCGGAGGTGTATTTAACAAATTAATTCTTTATTTCAGGGGTACTTTAAAACAGAAGCTGAGAAGAAAGGTAGCATGATTCTGAAATAAAGCTGAAAATTTAATATCCATAGCCCTGGTTCTATTGCATGGACAGGAGAAATGCGTTGACGCGAGTGCATTGTTTTACTCCAGAATATATTGAGATTTCAGCAATGTGCACCAAAGTGGATATCTGAAAAACAGTGTATGCAGAAAAGAAAGCAAGAACAGGAGATTTTATTCTTGAAATTATTTACCTGTAAGGCTATCTCCCACTGCAATAAACATGTATTCCTATCATGCAAGTGTCACTGAACTAAAACAAAACGCTCACCTTACTAACTTAGCACACAGACGCAAAATTCCTAGACTTAGCCTTTTTTCACAAGTTTTGCCATCACCCCCTGCTCAAGTCTCTCATCAGCCCCGGCCATCATACATCCAGCCGCATGCACCATGAAAAGACCGTTTACCCTCCGCCTGCCCGGACATCTGCGCATCTGTAATCTATTTTTGTTCGCACCCCACGAGACTGGAATGACTTGTCAAACACCGTCGCATTGCATTCCGACCCATCAACATTCAGATCATTCATCGAATGATTCATTTACTCATCAGCCACTCCCTCATGCAATACCTCTTAAATGGGGCCTTTGAGGTATCAATAAGTAATATATTCCGTAATATTGACCAATAATTGGGCTAGCATATACAGCTTGGAATAGCATGATGTCTGGTATATCTTGCCTTTCTTTTTTTTCGAAATGTGTGGTTACGGTTCAATTTTAGGAATGTGCCATGCAGGAATGTGCACTTCTTTGACAGTATTATTTTTGACTTTAGCAGCCACTCTGTAGCTTCATGGGTTTTAGCCATTAACAATTGGCTTCATTCGCATCAGCTATTCAAGCTGTGAATAAGAAAGCAGTTTAAACTGAAGCTTCTATGTTCGTGATCAATCCCACACTGACGTTATTCAATCAGGCTTGAAAAGCCGAGTACTAAGATGGGGGATAGCGTACACACCTTTCAGAATAACTATGTGAACCCGGCCATCAGTGGAAGTAATAACCACCACCCTCCATGCCTAGGCGGGTGCGCCGTGGGGATGTTTTAACTCGAAGTTGCGACAAAACTTAAAGACGTTTTCAAATGTAAGCTGCGTAATGCGAACGAGAACTGTCATTCGGTAACCCTATTATTGTGTTTGCGTTATATGTAGGGGTGGGGGGAGTTTTCACTAATGAATCGATTATCTCCCCCGCCGCCCTCCATTCGACTCATTGAACGAGCAAAATATTGCGAGCAGAAATTCTTGCAACGACATTATTATTACCTGAAATGTTTGAATATTTCGACAATGATTGGTGCGCAGTTCGAGTAGGGAATGCCGTTTTTTTCATTGATGGCTGTCCGAAAAACAGAGTACACTACTGCGCCTCGTAGCATGCGACCATATTTGTTTTTAAAGTTCAGAACTGCGACGAGGTGCATTCGTGTGACCATATGGTACTCAATATGTTACTATACTATTGATACTTTTAGATACGTGATTTATGTGATAAATGTGATATATATGTGATATATATGTGATATATGTGATATGGGATACTACTACTATGTGATACTCAATATGTGACCACGTTATACGTGACAGAGCTACATTCAGAGAGGTGTGGAGCTAGTGTGCTTGCCATCGTCAAATGGTAATATCTTACGCGCATTATGAGACATTCACACATGTAACGTAATAATTGCATGGTTGGCCCTCGCCGGCAGAAGTTGATGTTGCGTCTTTGGAAAGGCGCAGCCGTGACTTCAGAGGTTATTGTGCCACCATCAACGCCTCGCTGTTTCCATAGAATATTCCCTTTTCACATATATTAGCAAAAGTAACGAATATTTACATTAATATTCGCGGGTTTTTTTCTCTTTATATGACTCGCATTTAGTCCGATTTTAAGGCTGAAGCTTTGATGCCCTATCAACAACGAGCCGCTGTGGCTGCGGCGGTGTCCACGGAAAGTGGTCCCGAGAACTTCAAGTGATGTCATCGCGAAAGTCACGTTGTAGTAGCGTGTTGTGTTGGGGTAACATCCCAAAGCGGCTCTGGGACTTACGACCGCCTGATTCTATCCACTGTGCACTGACATCACGCAGCTCACGGGCGACTTGGTTTTCGCCTCCATAGAAAAGCGGTCATAGCGAAGAGGATTTGATATCGCATCCTTGGGATCAAGAGTCGAGCGCTGTACCCACTGAGTTGCAGCGTGGGGAGGAATGGCCCTTCGAATATTGAATGTGCATGTGTATAGGAAACCAAAGGCTAAGACGTTGGATTGCGTCAAGGGGTTGATAATTCTAGAATAATTTTAAGATTATAATTCGCTAAGGGTGGACTACGTTATTTATGTTGTTATATGAAGTAGATCGATTTCAAAGCGGTGGTTTAAGAGTTCTTTACGTGTCTATAGGCAAGATTGCAGAATAATATTGACAAATGCTGGTAGATTGCGGTGGATTAAAGGTGAATTACATCGAATAAGATTGCAGGAGGGCAGATTACTGTGAAATAAGTAGTACTATGATATATTAGTTTGTATTAAGGGAGACCAATGGATTACCTTGATTTAATCTCTTTAGGGCAGAGTACCGTGCACTGCGAGAATAAAAGGTGGGGTCTGATGAATATGGGTAGATGAATAGTGAATTACTTTGGACTAAGATGAATTAAGGTAGATGTGGATGAATAACGTGAATTCGGTTGAATTGCATTACATTAAGGTGCAATTGTGTGCGAAATAGGTTAGAATAATAAGAATTATGTTGGATAAGAATAGATTAAGGATGGACTATTGTGTATGAGGTAGTGGACAACAAAGTAGTCAGTGCTGTGACCTTGAAAGCAAATAAGCAAGTGCCTTTCGTCAGTTTATCTGACAACGCTATTTGTAATAAATTTGACGTCGAAATTCATCTGTTTACTGTCATTTGGTTTAAAAACGTGCCATTTGCCCCGTCATATCCAAAAGCCTGATAGAAAAAAATGATAGTCTGCCATAAAATTTCATGACTGGCTACCAGAACTGACGTTACCAGATGGCCAATGTTTCTGTTCGCTGTCGCTAGACAAGAATTGACGCCACTGAACAGATGTACTTCTGTACAGTGACATCAACATACCGAGAGTGACAAATAATTCTATGTGTTTTGCCGTATATTCGAACTGTTCATGTCGCTACTGATTGACACATTTGTGGAAAACTCCAACCACCAGCTAGACTATCTGAAGAGCTGTCTCGATGTGTGCACAAAAAAGTGCAGGAGTGCAAAAAAAAAAACACACACGCACACAAGGAGCAATGACGCTAAGGTGGATGCAAATGCATCAACAGTTTCTAATGCTGTCGTATCAATCTCTACGTATATGTTTTTCTCGCCTTTGCAGCTTCGTGGTAATTTTGTCGATATTTAATGCTATGCAACACTACTAAACATAGGGCTTGGTCTGGCGTAGGCGAAACTAAAGAATATGCTTTGTAGTGGTTTTTAATACGCAGGTGCTGCAGCGAACCGGATGACAACGCCTGAGAACAGCGTTCCTAGCCTTTAGAGAAACTGATCAACTACATACGAAGCTGCGTGGAGGTTCGTTTTCAGGACGCGTGTTAATGACCTGCAAGAGCTTATTTAGCAATTTGGAAAATAATTTGAACACATTAAAATCCCATCAAAGCGGAGCAAATTCTTGTCTGAATAGTGTAAAGGGTTTTGTATTGTCGACATGGTAGGGTTTAGTGGCAGCTGGACGAAATTATGCCTCAACTGCGAATCAAAGTTTGGACTTTGGTTTGTGGTTCGAGCAACGTTTGTTTTTATGACAGCGCTCTTCAACGTCGAAGTAGCTCGCGTTTAGAAAAGCAAGTGCAAAACCTTCCGTTGCTGCGAGCCGGAAGGAGGCTGTTTTGATTCGAACCCTTTGCATGGCCGGATTAACAATCTTGCAAAACCTCACCGGTAGCTAGGCCCTTGCAAAATATAGGATAGCTATAAATATGCCGCGCACGTCTATCAGTTCCCACTGGCCGGACTCTAGTCTGTCGAGTTGTAAGCGTGCAGGTAACTCGTAACTCGCAGGTTACTTCTACACAATGGCCACCATACTGAAACAAATACCACCGCCTGTCAAACTGCATTTAATGTCGACAGTATTTTGTGCGTGAAATTCTTGTCTGTTTTTGCAGTTTCGCGATTATTGCCCTCAAGGCGCATACAGCAGCGTAATTTCTAGGAGGCAACGCGAGGAATCGATAAATTAAAATATTCCACTTCCCAACGACGCTCACAGCGAGGCACTATTGTGATGCAATTGATGCAATGTGTTCATGTGGAAGCATGAAAAAAAAAAATGCCCAAGAATACAAAAAATGTCGGAGGAAGTTTATAATGTATGCAGTGCTCGTGATTATACATGATGCAAGTGGCTTCAGTTGGTTCTCGTTTGTGTTTATTTGTAGTATGTTAATAAGAGATGGATAAAATATAACTCAGTTGCAACCGATTGCTGTTCTGCAATGGTTCAGTGGCGCTTTATTACAGGAATCTAGGTGCTGAAATCAGTTGTATTTAATATTAGTTAACAGTGTATGTAATCGAATATTCGATTCCGGTAATGTGTCAAGACAGGGGGCTAGCGCGACAATAGATGCGAGACGCAATGTTTTAAAATATATTACGGCAACCTTGTCTCTAGGATGTGGACTATTGCTCACCGCCTCTGTGCCTATAGAGCTCACTCTGCCGTAAAAGTAGCAATCTGGTTCAAGCGTCATTGCGTAACACAATATTATGAGTACTGTGCATTAATATTTCAGTGAGTAATTTGTGTTTCGTGTATGAACTTTGGTGATTTCTATCTTCGGAAAATATTTTTGATAATTGCGTCAATAGATGCGGAAAACATATAATCCAATTCATTACTTTAGATTGCTTACACTCTGACTGCATTAAACTATAGCCGTGTATTTCTTGTGTTGTACGGTATAAAAAATATTGCAGAAGCCCATTATATACATTTGAGGTACGTTATCCACTCTTGATTGGAGGAAACAAAGAATGTTTTCCTAAAATGTTGCTCAATTTATTTGTGATCTTCCAGTAGAAGATGAGAGTGGCGTCAGCATTACTTGATACTGCGATTCCAGTAAGAAATAGTTATGGGCATGGCGCCAGTACTTGGACGGGTTCTAACATTCTTGGCATTAAATGCGGCCATATGAAATGTGCGGAGTACCGCTTAGCCATAGATATTTACTGCATGAAAGAAGACTTGTAGCTTATATATAATGATGTGGTTACCACTGAAAATTGAGATTACATGAATCAGTAAGATCTAGTCGTTTCATACCTTGTTTGCTTCCTTAAGATGCCATTTAAAGCTGCCCAAAACTGGAAATTACGGCATGGACGAGCAAAAGATGCATCGTTGAAACAAAGTTGATCTGTATGTATAAACAATTTATTTCATTGTGTTAAACGAGATTAGGAGATTACCTAAATGCCGATGATCATTTCTTCACGACGCCCTATATCCATAATAAAGGATATTTCCTGGTTGAGGAAAGAAAATCAAATTACAATTAGTTGTGACAAACGCTGGTTGGTATTTAAGAGCAGAAAAGGCAGCAAAGTTCAAAGGCAGTTTCATTATGTACTCACATTTCTTCTTGTGGGTCTTGGCAATGAAGCCGAAAGCATCGAGGCCGTAGTCGTAGTTGTGGCCGTACACTGGAACACCCTGGGTGAATTCCAGTTCTCCGTCCCCAAATTCGTAGTTTGGTAGGTGAGCCACAGTCGAAACAGGGTCGTGAGAAGAACTCGACACTACAGGGGCGGTGCGCACTGCGTGATGGTCCAACACGTGGAAGGGATCAATCTTGGTCACTCTGGACACTCCAGTGGCCGCGTGGACGGTGGTTACTGAAGGTGCGGTGTGGACGGCGGTTACTGCTGGTGCAGCGTGCACAGCACTAAGAGTGGCTGCTGATTCAGGGGCATGATAGAAGCCTGTGACGGCAGACGCATCCTTGTACGTGGCAATGGTAGGTATGGTATGAACAGCAGGCGGAACGCCTGTAGTAGCGCTTAGGACTGGAGTTCCCTGGTTAGTTCCGGTAATGACGGGAGCAGTGCGGTAAGTGGATATAGCTGGAGTGGCATAATTGGCGGTGAGTTTAGTGACACCTGTCACGGCTGGAACAGGGTGAACAGCGGTGACCTCGGCTGAGGATGCTTCGACGACAGGGGTGCTCTGATAGACTGCAGTGAGAGCGGGCTCAATGTGGTCACTGAAGAATTCCGGTGAGGCCTGATAGGTGGTCAGCTTGCTTACGGCGGGAAGAGCTGCGATGGTGCGTACGAAGTCGGGGGTGGATGCGAGCGCAGCGGAGGGCAGCGATGAAGGCTCGAGTCCATATTTGGCGCGATAGTTGGCGTAAGGGACGTAGCCGGCAAATGAGCTGACGGCCGCAGTCAGGAGTAGAGAGGCTCGAACCTGCAGCGGGATAGTAAGGGTAGAGGTTTGAAGGAGGTGAACACATGTGAAAGGCGAAGTCTTAAGCAATGAAAAATGTTACGTAGGCACTGGTTGTGGTCCTTGCTAGCAATGGCGTTGAGAAAATAAGCGGAACTGCTAATGAGATTTCTTTCTTTTCTTTCTTTTCTTTTCTTTGGATGTCATTTTTTGCTTAGTGACATTTCATAAGTGGTGGGCAGAGCGAGAAAAAGAAAGATCAGTCAGCAAACACATCATTCGTGTCTCCTGTGTCGCCTTTCTCTGCGAGTGATCTACTTACGCTAAAAAGCAATCATATTGCAGCTCGCGAGTTTTGGTCAGGTTTTCGATAGCACTTGCAGCAGAATGGGGTCCGTAAAACGAGCTGCGCCCTGCCAGAGGCAATTTGACATTTGGTAATGCGAATTTTGATTGCATCTCCATAAGTATTAGAATTTTTTTGTCTATGCTACGGTAAATGCCGTAAACAATTTTGTGAGACAAAATGTATATACTGTGAAGAAGAAGATGGACATGGATATGGAAGATGGATAAATACCAGCTTAAGCGCTATACTTGAGGTAACAAAAAAATTTACTTTCAGCTGATGCTCCATTCCCAGTTTCAGATTTTACAGAGGGATTCTGTGATCTGTGTAGTGGCCGATGTTTATTAGGAACCGGACCAACGCTTGGTTCTGAATGACGAGGTTTGTTCATGCGTTTTAGTGAGGTAGGATAGGTAGATAAGAAATTTGGTACTGGTTCATCGCGAAAAGAAGAGAACGAGAAAAGACGAAAGTCTCCTTCCTTTTTAGCATCATCTGTTTTCGCGCGGTACCTTCCACAGTGAAGTTGAGTGAAGTCTTCGCCGGACTGGAGTGCGGTCTCATACATAAATAAAAATTGTAAATTGGTATATTAGAGAGGAAAGTTGCAGTAGTGGTTACACTTCTCGGTGGACACCTGTAACATAGCGTAAAGGAGGGAAGCAAGATGGTAGTGAAAGAAGAATGAGGTAAAGAGGTGCTATAGTTGACTAGTATAATTCCGATCACCTGGGGATCTTCAAAGTGCACTGACATCACACAGCACACTGACACTTTTTCGCTGGACCTCCATCGAAATGCGGTCTCTGTCATCGGGTTCGAACAAGGGAGCTTCAGTTCAGTATCCAAGCGTCTTTTCTACTGAGCCACCGCGGAGGGTAGGAAACCCCACACCACGTTGACCTTGTCTCGGGCGGCTCATGAGCCCGCTTCTATTCTGAAGCTCCATATTTTCCCACTACCTATTTTACGTATCAGACGATGCAAACTGAGCGGGATACTTCTTTCCTGACACCGCCGTACTCTCTTCTTCCACTTTCTGCCTGACGCTTCCGCCCTTCCGCCCTCTGCCACTGCTCTCCTTTCTCTCCAGCCGCACCCCCATCCAATGCCTTTCATTCTTACTGTCGTGTTGCGCGATCCCGCTGTTCTCGCCATAAGCTGCCGCTTTTACGGAAATTACTCTTCTATTTCTCGATTCACGCCTTGTGGTCGCGCGCACTCGCATACATTAGCCATAATCTCCTTTGCCATGTTAAAATAGTACGAGTCCTTTTCGCGTAATCGGGAGATTCCGATTGGTCAAATCTCCGTTCTCGCCATACTCTCAAGTCACTAAGCGACGTACCCGATGGCTGTTTTGCTCTCTCCCTCTCACCACCATCTTCGTCCTTCTGTATTCCTACTTCGCCCGCCACCTGGTACGTATGCAAGGTGGGAGGCAGGTAGTGGCACTTCGGTCTGGTACCCAGCGGAACTTCATCTTCTCCTTTAAGTGTACTCAGAGGTTTGCTTTGACTCTAGGTGGAGGACGTCATAGCTTTAAGCGGTTTCAAATGATCTCAACGCTGCCATTCATCAGACTGATCGAGACCTCTGTGCTATGCGTGACCATGGCGGATTGCGGGAGACCAGGCAGAACCTTGCGCCTCAGGATGGCGAGCGCCAACTTTTGGCTACTCCATGAGCGGTTACCGGTTACGCCAGATCTGCTCAAGCTGGGAATGAGCGCCTAAGATGTGAGCTGTAGAACAAAGTACATTAGGAAGATTTAGCATAGCTAAAGCAATGGCCGAGCAAAAGCGGTGCGCCGTACAAGTTGAACAATGCGCTTAACATGCTATCAATTACGGTCAGCCTCTGGCCTCACAGCTCGTTGTTCTGCCTCTGCCAAGGGATCACCCACCTCTCATCACGGCCTCGTTTCCTCGCCTCACTTAGGCGAATGAAGCGCCGCAGCTTTGCTGCACACTGTGCTGCTTCATATACAACTGATATGCATAGCGTCTTTATGTGAATCGTTGCAATGCGAAGCGTTGAAACCCGAGACACAGAAATTGACTTCTGCATTTGTGTTGAAGGAGGCAATAAGGAAAGAAACATATTTGTCGTTTTATTATAGCGTTAGCCTTAAAAGAAAAACGAGGAAATGTTCTGAAGCCACAGGCAAAACAAAATATGCAAAAAATGTTTATAGGCTTGGAACATATTTTATCTCAGAAGTAGTGTACTTTCTAGTGGTGAAATGTTTTACATTTAATTTCTACGGGTATGCCATGGGGCTCAGTAAATATGTCATGACTGCAGAAACTTGAAATCCACCAAATACTCAGTCGTAGAAGACTTTTTATTGCGCGCCCGAAAGATTTGCAATAACCTTTGGGATAGCTTTAAAAAAAAAAAAAAAACGGAAAATGAGGAGAAGGTTGCGCTGGTGTTTTATAAAATAACGAAATAAAGAATAAAGATGACTTGCACCACTGAGATGCAGTGCCAATTGTAGAAGTTCTTGTAACAAAGTACTGTTGTCCCCTAAGTTAATGCAAATCTGCCGACCCAAACCCCTATCAATGCAAACATAATTGGAAACACTTTATCATGGTGGCCATTTGGGCTAGTTGGTGTGAATTTAACATATTGAACCAACGAAAGACACAGAAACACAAGAAAAGAAGTACACGGGACCGCGCTGTGCCGTGTACTTGTTTTTCTTGTAAATTGACTGAAGATAAAGCGCACGGGAAGACACACACAAGAGAAGAAGACACAGGACACGCGCTCACATCTGGTTTATTGCAGCAATAACAGCAAATATATGCTGAAAAGGGGTCTTCTTCTCTTGTTTGTGTCTTCTTCTCTTGTGTGTGTCTTCCCGTGCGCTTTATCTTCAGTCAATTTACAATGCACCATCTAGCCCAACTTCAAGTTTTGTTTTTCTTGTGCTTCTGTGATTTTCGCTGGTGCAATGTGCTAACTGTAGAGGGTGTGTTAAACAAAGCAGCAGATCTGGAATCCTTTTTTTCTGGAACATTCACCCGAAATTGTTACAATTAGTTAAAAGGACTGTCTTGAAGCCGCAGGCAACACAAAATATGATAATAAATATTTAAGGTCCTGGAAATTATTTTTAGCTCAGAAATGGTGTACTTAATAGTGGTGAATTTTGTTATAACGTTCTTTTTTTAGGAGTGTGTCGTGCGGCTCAGTAAATATTTAATGAATGCAGAAACTTGAAATCCACCAAATACTCAGTAATAATAGTACTATTCCTCCAGGTTACTCAGTATTACTGAAGGCTAGGTGCTTACTTGGTGGAGGTGTCGCTATTTTAACTAAAACACATAAGCAGATGTCTCTATTACCTACCGCCAGTGACATAGAAGTACTCTGCTTCAAAATTGAAATCGAACAGGGTTGTATATAAAATAATCGAGCAAATGCTGATTTCGAAACAGTGAACAATTTACACACACACACACACACACACACACACACACACACACACACACACACACACACACACACACACACACACACACACACACACACACACACACACACACACACACACACACACACACACACACACACACACACACACACACACACACACACACACACACACACACACACACACACACACACACACACACACACACACACACACACACACACACACACACACACACACACACACACACACACACACACACACACACACACACACACACACACACACACACGCACGCACGCACGCACGCACGCACGCACGCACGCACGCACGCACGCACACACGCACACACGCACACACGCACACACACACACACACACACACACACACACACACACACACACACACACACACACACACACACACACACACACACACACACACACACACTAAGACACTAACACACACGCACGCACACGCACAGTGCAACTTAGGTGGCTGAAAAAATTGTCTGCACCGGAGATTTAAATTTGCCTGGTTTAAATTGGTCTGCTCTCAAAAGCATCTGTGCAATGGGTATTGCTTGATACACCGCTTCTTGATATCACGCGTGATTTTCGTTGAATGCAAATTATTCAAACGCCATACGTATCCCTGCGACCAGACTGCATGTTAGACTTGACGTTTGTCAGTGATAACCTCAATTCAGAATTAGTTCCATGTGACCTCTTAGAAGCTTTGTGGGACTACAATGCCAAATTTTGCTTTTTACAGCTATCCTTAGAAAACTGAGTGAACAGTTAAGTGTCATGCGTCCGTGACAATCATATACCGAATTCGTTAAATAATTATTTGTCGGGCCGTTTTTATTATGTATCTATATTTGGCCGTCTTCAGGGCTCCCTCAAGGTACAGCTGTAGCTTCAATTCGCATCTTCAGTTCAGTTCAGTCGTTCAGTCATGTCCGACTCTTAGTGACCCTATAGACCATGTCACGCCACGCTTTCCGGTCTCTCACTATCTTCCCAACATCACATAACTTCATCTGCAGCGCCTCAGGGATGCCATCTAACCATCGCGTTCGCTGTCTACCCCTTCTCCGGCGACCCTCGACCTTTCCCAACATCAAATCTTTCTCCAGCGTCCCCTCTCTTCTCATCAGATGACCAAAGTATCTGAGCTTTAACTTTAGAATTTGACCCTCTAATGAGCAGTCAGGGTTTACGGTCGACAATATCGACTGATCTGATCTTCTGGCAGTCCAAGGCACTCTCAAGAGTCTCCGCCAGCACCACAATTCAAACGCGTCTATTCTTCGGCGGTCAGCCTTCTTCACAGTCCAACTCTCGCATCCATACAACACAACTGGAGAGACCATAGTACGAGTTATACGGATCTTGGTTGACAGACTAATGTCTCTGCTCTTTACTAGGCGGTCAAGGCTAACCATGGCTCTCTTTCCCAAAAGCAGGCGTCTCCTAAGTTCATGGCTGCAGTCTCCTTCCGGGGTAATCTTGGAGCCCAACAAGAGAAAATCTGTCACAGCTTCCACTTGTCCCTTGATGCTCCAAGACTTGATAGGCCAAGACGCCATGATCTTTGTCTTTTTAATGTTCAGTTTAAGCCCAAACTTCTCACTCTCTTCTTGTACGCGCATCAGAAGTCCCTTGAGTTCCACTTCACTTTCTGCCATTAAAGTGGTATCATCCGCATACCTAAGGTTGTTGATACGTTTTTCAGCAATCTTCACTCCAGCTGAAGACTCCTCCAGACCGGCCTTCGTCATGATGCACTGGGCATATAGGTTACATAGGCAGGGATACACTATGCAGCCTTGCCTCACTCCTTTCTCAATCGGAAACCAATCAGTAAGACCATGCCCAGTTCTGACTGTGGCCTCTTGCCCTTCATACAGGTTCCTGAGGAGACAGATGAGGTGAATTGGAACTTCCATCTCTTGGAGAGCTTGCCACAATCTATTGTGATCTACGCAGTCAAACGCTTTCGCATAATCAATAAAGCAGAAGTAGATGGGTTTCTGGAACTCTCTTGCTTTTTCCATGATCCAGCGAAGGTTGGCAATTTGGTCTCTAGTTCCCCTGCCCTTGCGAAACCCAGCTTGCACGTCTGGAAGCTCCCGATCCACATACTGCTGCAGTCTACCTTGGAGGATTTTCAACATCACCTTGCTAGCATGCGAAATAAGCGCTATCGTGCGGTAGTTGGAACAATCTTTGGCACTGCCTTTCTTTGGAATGGGGATGTAAATCGACCTCCTCCAATCCTGTGGCCACTGCAGGGTTGTCCAAATATTCTGACATAATGTATGCAGTATGTTAACAGCGTCATGATTGAGGTTTTTGGAAGCAACTCAGCTGGAATACCATCAATTCCGCTAGCTTTGTTCTTAGCAAGGCTGGCTAAGGCCCATTCAACTTCACTCTTCAGGATGCCCGGCTCGAGATCAGTAATCACAACCGTCTTATGTTGGGTTTGCCCATCCGGGCCCTTCTTGTACAGTTCTTCTGTTTACTCCTGCCACCTCTTTTTTATCTCTGAGGCTTCAGTGAGGCCCTTGCCTCGTTTTTCCTTTATCACGCCCAGCTTAGCACAGAAGCTTCTTTTGATATCTTTGATTGTCTTGTACAGAGCTCTTGTGTTCCTTAATTGGCTGTTGTCCTCAACTGCTTGCAATTCGCCTCTTACTTTTCATTACTGATCTCGCACATAATGTCGACGCTTCTCTCTGTATGGTCCGTATGTTTGCAGATGACTGCGTCAGGTATAATGTAATCAATGGCGCCAATGATCAACATCCTCTGAACAATGTTGTTGCGCAGATATTAGCTTCTTGCGAGACATTGTAGATGGTAACCCACGTCAATAAAACAGTTTATATGTCTACAACAATGCAAAAACAGGCTTTCTCTTTTCATCACCATCTTGATAAGTCCAAAGGTAACTAAATTTAAATATCCTGCTATACTTATCACCAAGACCTGAAATAGGAGAAACATGTCTCTAATGTTACCGGCAAAGCGCAGTCGGCCTTTTATTACTTGAAACGTACATATATTAAAGGCGCCTCACCTGACGCAAAATATCTTGCGTAGCTCACTAGTCCGACCGGTATTCAAGTATGGCTTTGTATGTTGGCTTTCATATACTGAGCCAAGCATAATTTTTAAAGCATTCAGCGCAAAGTAGTCAGATTTATTTTCAACAAATACAATTGGTACGCTTCATTGTGAGGGCTCCTGCAATTGGCTGTATTACCCACAACTAGCAAGCGGGTCAAATATTTCTGTTCAAAATATTTTACCACCTCTTATAATTTGGTCAAAATTAACATCAGAAAGTACCTGTCTCTTTTAAGCAAGAGTGCCACCATGCACCAGCGTATCAAAAAAAAGAAAGGCATGCATATTTCACATAGACATACTTGGTTCTTCATTTTGTCCATATGTAATTAGCGATTAGAACTCTTTGTGCCAAGAATAATGGATTCCCCATCTATCACCACTTTTTTTCAGAAACCTTACCCCGTTTTTATTTCAAACAAAACATTAAAGTATCGTAAGAAGTGCTTATGAACATTTCGAATAGCTCAATGCCTCTTCTTTTTTTTTTTTAAGTTTTGGCAAAGTGGTTTTGTTTTTTACTTCTCTCACATGAACATGCATTTCTGAAGTGTAACCGATTAAGCTCGCAGTTTGTCTCTGTTAAGTCAGAGTGCCTGTAAGAGTGTTGCGTCATGGTGAATAATAGAGAACTTTCTCTACTACTTTTTAAACCGCAGGTATTATGCTCTCGTTGTTAGCTTGAGGGGCGTTGTCTACACCGTCGGCGTAACCGGTTGACATAGCATGGCTTTCTGGGCCACCCTGTTAAAGTTGGCAGTGGACTACCTGAACAGAAAGATCCTGTTCCGCCTCCTGCAACCCGCCGTGATCATCCGAAATGTACACGTTTTCGACATTAAGGTGAATGGCAATGTTGGAATCCCACACAAGCCTCGACGATAGTGCGTCCTACACTTAAAGGCGAAGCTTAAGGGAACCCGGGCTAGGGTTCCCCGTCTGGACACCCCATTTCAAATGGTAAAGGGTAACTCGCGGAACAAGATTCTTCATGACCTGGGGCAAGCTTCCATGATCGCATGAAATACTGACATCTCGGTGAATTAAGTAAACTGTAGCATATAAGGATCCTGGGAACGCCTTTGTCGCGTCCTAAACTTGAAAGCCGAGCTCAAGTGCCCCTCAGATGTGTGGCATGTTCAGAAAATTATCCTATGCAGTAACGCAATAAAGGAGGAAGAAACATTTGTAGTCGACACTGAGGCTCCGCCTTTAAGGTTGCAATGCGATGCTGTTGGCTATCAACATAACTCCCCGTTTTAACCAAGCCGTATGAACGTGCCTACGTTGCCTAAGAGTAACGTCAATGCGAATGTCATCGCCGGCTGATTCTGACACCATCCTCCCATATGAAAGGAAAGGCCCGAGTTGGCAGTTCCCGCCAAACGTGACGTCAGGCAATGGTGCGCCCAATTAGTGCGGGGCCATATCAGCTACCAGCTACCACCTAACAGTGCCATGCTAGTGTTTCTTTGCTCACTACGCCAACGCCGGCGCCGAGGTCGGATTTCCGGTGAACGGAGCCTTTAATGCTATCGCGGTAAAAACAGGAACGAGTGGATTCTAACTACCTCATCTTCATTCAAAAGAGCAGCGTTAATACATTGCGCCAAAGGACCCACCGGGATGGAGCAGGGGCTACGGCTCTCGACTACTGTGCCCAAGTACGCGGGATCGAACGGCCGCTTTTTATTGGAAAGAACGACGTATAGAAGTAGCGCCTTTAAATACGTTGTATTCCATTTTCTTAATTTGTTTTTTTTTTTGATCAGTCCCTTGGATGTTGCTGCGGAATTGGAATGTTTAGAAACAGAGCCAGAATTAGTCTTCGAAAGATTTATCCGATTGGCCGCTGGGTGAAGGTGCTGAACCGTAATCACTGTGAAATGTGGAACTGCACAGTTGACAGAACGTATGCATGCTTCTCGCACATTCCGCTGATGGGAAAGGCGCCAGGGTTTCTGCGACGTAAATATATGCGCTCAAGCATATAATTACCGAGGCCAGTATTCTGTGTTTGCGTCGATATTGAAGGGTCGCTGTCTCACGTGACATCGAGTCATCTGATTGTTGGAAACACCCGAACATGATGTTGCCACCTCTTCCAGTTCCGTAGTGGTAACATCATGTTCCAGCATTTCTCAGCAACTCAGAATACGGGCCTGAGTATCATAATTGTCGGTTAGTTTTTAGTCCGCAGAATATCTGCGCAAATTCGCTGCTATTTATTAAAAGCGTCCGATCGTCAGAAATATGACAAGACAACTGCTGAAAATGCTAGAACCGTTTCAAACTGCGTTTCAACGATTTGGAAATTACTTAGATTTAGAAGAATTCACTTTTGCGTCTATTTTAGTGTTAAACAAAAATACACTGCATTAAGAACAATAAAGATTGAAGGGTTGCCTTATACTTACAGCGATCATTTTTGTTGTGGCTGTGCTTTGCGCTAAATTCCGGTGCGCCTCGTCTGCCGTCGTAGGCTTATATACTGACGATGTTTCGAGTATAGAGGACCTGCAGTTCGCTCTGTAATATTTCCCATTTGCAAACATCGAAGCGCAAAAACAGCAACGATGGGATTAATCTGGCACGGCAGAAGTATTTACGCTTCACCGAATTGCGCTGGCGTGACCCAATAACAAGGCTTTGACGCGGAAGGGTTACATCGAGAACAAGCTGCTTGTAAGTCTATTGTGTTTTCCTCACCCAAATATTGAAGGCAAGCATTAAAATACGTAAAAGAAGCGCCTGCTAGCACGCTCTGATTATACTACGGAAATGAAGTCACGTTCGCTTTAGCTTTCCGAACTCGAAGGCTATTCGCGAAATACCTGATGATGGGACATTAGGAAAGAAAAAAAACAACAAAAAAGAAACACTCAGACGAATTTATGCTGACTGGGTTCTACATCGTAAGGATGCAGTCAGTAGGCAAAAAACATGATTTGAAGCCACGTTGTGGCCTCAGCCATCCCGCAACACTTTTCCTGCAGAGAAGATTACAGTCTTCCATTACCACAGCTATTGCTTGGGAATATACACGAAGCATGTGTAGTGGCGTGTAGAATTCTGAGATACAGGCGGTGTTTTTTGGTTTCACGGCGAGAAGTGGCTGCAGATGATTTAAGAAACATTTCTCTCAAATAGATCGACTCCAATAGGGTCGCGATGCGCTGGAAGCTGCAGTTTCAGTTTTCCATGTGGCGCCATCTGGAAGCCGCCGCTCCATATGACGGAGGATTAACCATGAACAAGGCGATCAGCTGCGGTGCAATGGTGTGCTTGATTTCGGAGGCCACAGGCTTAACCCTGTTTGTGCCACTGTCTGGGAGCCTCGCCGCCAAATGGTGGATACTATAGCGAGCGCGAGCACCTGCCGCGGTGTCTGAGTAGTTAATATGTTCGCCTACTTAACCCGAGTACATGGGTCCGTACTAGCCCGGATTCAAACAGCTCAGATGGTCTTTTTAGAGGGGAAACGTTTCTGGAGGTCATAATCAGTCAATGTGGAATTATAGACTCCATCCCTCTCTCTTTTGGCTGGCAAACGTGAAAGACCCGTCCGGAGACTCGTGCGTTCGAGCCATTGCAGCGCACGTAGTTTGAACTGCCGCGCTAGGGCACGCAGTTATGACCTCACGAAACAGCATAGTCAACCAGAGCGACGGCACAAACAAGATCGGTCAAGATTCTTGGTCGATGGTGTTGAGGTCATCAGTGCTTTCAGGCTAATATTCTTTTAGAATTGTCCTCCCCACGGCCACAGTTAGGCGTTGAGTGAGGTGATGAGGCAGGGAGCTTTTCCAACCTGAACGCGGCCACTTTTTCAAAAATTTTTATCTTTCTGAATCTTGAAACTTTTACGAAATACATATTCATCGCCTCTGTGAAATTTTGAGAGCAAAGATAATGAACGCAATGACCAGCAGCAACGGTACACAGAAGATTTAGCGAAATACTGGAAAGTCCGATCATGCTTTTGAGCTCGCTTTCATTTTTGCTTTCAGTTACATAAAAAAAAAACTATATATGTCAATCTCGTGTACGATGCTAGCAAACACTTCTTGAACATTGCTGTGTTAATGGCCCACCCAATTGTGTCAAGAAATATGAGACGAAACCGCGTCATAAATTATGAGCTCTACTGAAAGTTCGAATTCGATTTTCTTTACCTTAGTACCACTTCGTGCTTTGTTTCACGAGGTAACCTGGCAGATACATGAGCTATGATTTATTTCTTAAAAGCTCTTTTTATGGCGCTCAATAAACTTTCGGCCTAAAGGTGCTTGCCATTAGGTGGAGTCTCTCTACTTTTGAGAACAATGTAAGCTTACACATAAGGAGCCAACAGGCACTTTCACAAATGAAATCATAACGCACATTCGTTTTTTTTTTCTGTTGCTGTTGGTCATCGTAACACCATAATATAACCATAGAGATAATTTAGAAGAACAGGAACAAGATTGCTTATTCACAGCAGATGTGACATAAATAACAGAAGGAGGTCTCAGAGCGAAAGGTTGAATCAGGTCCCCCTAGAAATTGGTAGAAATAGCAACCAACAGCGGACAATGGGATCACAACTCATGGCATTCGAAATTCGCGTCGAGTGTTCTACCAGCTGACCTAAGACAACAGCTGTTCATTCTGCTCCTTTCTTGGGTTTTTATGTTTCGTGCAACCTATCCTAGAGAGTGTTGACCGGTGTCTACTCCTTCATAGGGGTGAACGTGGATCGCTTTGGAAACCGTTATTGCCAAGTGGAATGCGATGTAGCGTGAATGATGAGAACCATGCTAGAAACCTTTAAGCCACCTATGACATCCAGGATGCCAGATGCGAAGCCCCATTAAAGGTAATTAGCACAAATATATAAGAACATTAAAGGGCCTCGCTTCCATTTTCATCATTTTGCGCACATAAATTGAAGAACATATTAACAAAATTGAGCCTGTATTTTGTTTGTCGGAGATCTGTGGTAACAAATATAAGTAAGGAAAATCAGCTGCTTTATTTTCTTCTTCCGCATTTTCTTTACGTAAGTTAACGTACACGAAAGAAAATTAACATCACTAATTTGTTTGCTGCTAACGAATGTAAAAAAAAGGCAGGGGGTATCTTTGCTAAAAAGATTATAGGACCAAAGCAACGATTTGTTTCGCCTTGCATGCTTTAACTGGATGTAATTACTATGTTTTACACGACACATGTATGATAAAATGCTGATGTGGTCATTTGTGTGGAGCGTTGCAGTTAAAGGCTGAACAGCTGGCGCCATCTGGGAGCCGTCGGGTCAAATGGCGGAGGTTTATTCGTGGTTTCCGCAAGACGAGGGACTGAGAACGAGAGGACACACACAGCTCTATGTGAGAGGACACACACACAGCGAGAGCACACACAGCCCGGTTTGTGGCGGCATCTGGAGACCACCACTTCAAATGGCAGGGCTGTAAGTCTGCTTAAACACTTAGCCGCCGCGATGGCTCAGTGTTAACACGCTCTGCTACCGAAGTCGAATAACTGGGCTCGAACTCTTGTAAAATAGGCTGTGATTGTTTATTTTTTAAGCGTGAAAGCACTAAAGTTTTGTTCAAGAAATTTGCGCCAATGCTGCTTTGTTTGCACTAAAAGAGGTCTTGGTCATTCCTATAGCTCAATTACTCTCTCTGCTGTGTGGCGAACTTGAAAGTCTCTTCGAAGGGACTCGTTCGTTGGAGCTCCTACACCGAACTTATTTTAAATTACGCGCGCGAGGCCACGTGGTTGTGACTTCACGAAGAAGCTTAGCCACTAAGAACAACGGCACAAACAAGATTGGAAAAGATTCTTGGCGTGTGGTGGTGGCCGTATGAAGCCGGACTGCCATTAATAATAGTCGTAACGATCGTCATTGCTATGCTGGTTTTTGAGGGAACTGAAAATTCAGGAACATATTATGACTCCATAAAAAGAAAAAGGCGCGGAGAATGCGATTGTTCTGTATGAATTATTGAAAAAGCAGAAAGAATTTATTGATGCGATAGCATTAGAGATCCCATTGGATACGAACCCGGATGTCGGCGAAATATTGATTCTGATTGGTGGAAAGGGCCATTATAGGAGCATACCTGCGTCATACCACACACAAGGAAAAAGGATTGATGGTTAGATCACAGGTCAGATGGCGGTTTGTGATGCCATATGCCACAGAGATTGTAATTTGTGAAATTTAAATAAGTAAATTATATCATTGCCTACAATAGACTATGTAAATAATGAAAATTAGGGACTGAACTTTGGTTCCCCGGTATCAAAGGCTAGCGCGCTACCTCTACCCTAAGTAGACACATGCGTTTGAAAGAAATAAGAAAACACAATGTATTTGCGACATATGACTTCAAAAAAGAGCTAAATTTAAAGATCAGAGGTATCACACTGCCGACCAAGATCCTGTTAATTCGTGTTATGATTTTTCCAGTTGTGATATATGGATGCGAGTGTTGTGAGCAGGGCTGATCGCCGGTAAATTGCGGTGCTGGAGGAGACTCTTGAGAGTTTCTTGGATTGGGAGCATATCTAATCAGTCGATACTGGCAGCTATAAACCTTGGCTACTCATTGGAAAGTCAAATTACAAAGTTAAAGTTCAACTACTTTGGCCATCTCATGCGAGGAGAGGAGTCAATTTAGAGAACCTTGATGCTGGGAAAGATTAAGGGACAAAAGAGGAGGGGTAGCCAGCGAACGAGATGGTTAGATGGCATCTTCGAGGCACTGCAGCTGAATCTGTGTGATATTCGAAAGGTAGTGGGCGACCAGACAGCTTTGCGGTATATGGTGTTTGGGATCAGGAAGAGTCGGACACGACTGCACAACTGAACTAGACTTATAAACCAGAGAGGGGCTCCCAATACAAATAACAGATAGCTTACTAGTGAACGCGGCGTTTCTTTAAGTGTTCTTTAGGAGTGATCCTCAGACGCTGCCAGGTATAAACTTTCAATAGATTGCCTGTGCGCTCTCAGTTTTCCAGGGGTTACCCGACTAAAGGAAATTAAAAAAAGAGTTGTGCTTTTTTTTTATCCTTCATAAAGGCTTGTTCTCGACAGCAGCAGAAGCAAATAGTCTGCAGAAATATGTATAATTTGTGGGTTGTATTGTTACCAACTGAAAGATCATTTTACATATGTTTCGAGAAGTGTTAAAGTAGGTATGTATTGTCTCGATCAAATCTCTGGCCTACACGAGCAATGAAAGCTCTTTGACAGTTTCGTATTCTTTACGGAGCTGTGTTAGCAGGCACTGTGTGGTGTTCTGCAGTCTCCTTCTGAGTGCGTAGAAGTTGAAACCAGAGCTCCTGCTTAAGCCTCAATTAACTTCATTTCTCTGCCACTCTGCAATTTTAGTTTGTTCTGACTGCTTTGCAAGTTGACGTCTTGGTTTAGGTATTGTCACTAATTTGCTTCGTAAAGTTTTAAAGAATGCTGTTCCTGGATTTTATTTTACTTCGCGATACACTGGCAGAGCGAATATATATAGAAATAGGGTTTCATGCCTTGAGCGGAAGTAATCAGTCAGATAACGAAGCTTTACGGAGAACACCCATGGAGATGTTCGAAAAGGAGGTACGAACCAACATTTGTGTTGTTTCTTTGACTTGTATGGTGTATGCATGTCATGTTTTAGTGTCAGCAGGACGAAACCAAATTTAAGTTCTGCAAGAAACCATAGACTGCCGCTTTATCGCACGTGAAAAGAGAACGAGTACATATGTTGGGAAGCATCCTGAAAACAGCCATCAATTCCCGCTAGCTGTCATTAGCCTCGCTAGAAGGAGGTTATTTCGTTTCCACTCGTTGAAATCTCCGGTTTAAAATAGTAATCAGGAATTAGCTGTGCGAGTGAACAATCTATGCCAATCAACTTCAGGGCATTCGTCTGTCAGCTCTGACCGACTGGCACTCGAGTGTCAATCCTATGGCATCGCGTGCTGTACAGGCAGAATTCATGGTCCTAACAAGCAGCTTATTCTATTTAATCCTCATCTCCTTTAAACAAATACTCCTTTGCAATAATAATCGTTGCCAGTGCTGCTTCGTGTGTGATTTTGTTGCGGGATTGTGCTGCATCCGCATATCCCGACAGTAGTAAACTTAAAACGCCATTTAACCAAGTTAACTGGAGTCACAAATTATTTTGTTAAATCGGGAACTTTGTTAAATCGAGGGAGACATTTCTAGGTCGCTTAATTCGATACCTTTGACTATTATATGGTGTAGCGGCGTCATAGATGTACCGCGCCATCATACGTTCAAGGCGTAATTTCGATGAAAATGAAATTGTGTTTTGAAGGGACATAACAGTGTAACTTAAAAGAAGGACCAGGGAAGCTGTAGTGCTACGTCATTTGGAAATGGAATACCAATTTCCATATTACGTAACGTTAACACAATGAAATTGCGTCCCGCGCAAGCGACTGACACCGAAAGCGTGTATAAAAAGAAGCAACAAAATTTTACCTCGGCAAGAAAGGTGCAAAGGTACTACAAATTTCTTTCCCAAGAAAGAAGTCAGTGATCTTTGCTTGCTTACGGTTTAAAGCAAACAACAGCACAGAGTTTTCATGTTTTTGTCCGTCGTGTGTTTTGGCAGACTGTCCCAGGAGATCAAGGGAGTCCATAACTAGATTCGGTGTCGGCATGCGGCACCACCGGCGACATCGGGTCGACGGGCATGCTTTTTACCGTTGGGAAAATTTCGTGAATACAAATCAATAAATCTCCCGTTTTGTGCCACGCAATTTAAAACAAAAGTGAGAGGAAGTTTCTCTACGATGCTACCGTTGGCTCCCATCAATACACTTATGGGCGCTTTCTACAAACTAAACCAAAAATAAATTTTATGGTTTTCATTTTTAGTTTTCATTTGTTAAATCGGGAGAGATGGCAAAAGTGATTTCGCTAGTTCGAGTTACTTAAAGAATTTGACAATATACTTGCCTGAGGGGGATCAGAATATCTTCGTTAAATCGGGACTTTCGTTAAATCGAGTTTCGTTAAATTGACATTTGACTCTATACCTTTTACCTTGCCCGAAGTGAAAGAGAAGCATGAATTGAACGCTAATAGCTACTACTATTCCTCACACACTCTGTAAGTAGAAACCAACAGAATAGCCACTCTTTTACATTGTGAAGAAAGAAAAAATGACATTTAGTGATAAATTATATCGTCGCTCGGAAACTTAACTATAACCACCCTTAGTGTCTTGAGCGTACGGAAACTGCTGACCAGGAGGAGCCTTCATACTTTTTCATTATATGAGTGTGTCTACGGAAGCTATGAGTCAAACATTTGGCTCGTAAAACATCACGTGAGTGGTAGGTGTGTCAACAGGCAGGTGAGTTTGATCAATAGATCGAGGATATGACGAGTTGTTTCTGCAAAGCAAAACAAGTCGCGTGATGTATGTCACTCGAAAAACATCACGTGAGTGGTAGGTGTGTCAACAGGCAGGTGAGTTTGATCAATAGATCGAGGATATGACGAGTTGTTTCTGCAAAGCAAAACAAGTCGCGTGATGTATGTCACTCGAAAAACATCACGTGAGTGGTAGGTGTGTCAACAGGCAGGTGAGTTTGATTAATAGATTGAGGATATGACGAGTTGTTTCTGCAAAGCAAAACAAGTCGCGTGATGTATGTCACTCGAAGCGCACTAATCTTTGTGATGGGCGCTTTTGGCTAACAGACGGCTGCGTCGAAACGGCGCTATGGTTTTTGTTGCTCTGAATTGTCATTCCTAGTGGATAGAAGCAGTCGCTATGCTACATGTCACTGCGGAATAGACAACAACAACGGCATTCCTAGAACCGCAGTTAACGACAACAGAAGTGAGTTTACGTCAAATGTGTTTGCAAAACTTCCAGCGGCAAACAAACGCACAGGGGTGTTTAGATTCACATGCAAACCTTTATTTTGCATTTATTTAAAGATAATGCGGATGCTTAGAACCTGGTGCTGCTAAGATTAGCGGAAATGCGATAGTCAGACTGCCCAAAGAACTCTGGTGCGCGAGTCAGACTGACATTGACTGTACTACCTCTCCCGCGAAATGTACAACCGTGTCTAACAAAAATATTGTAGTATAATGTATGATATCGTGAAGTGCACATGTAATGAATGCCTCTCTGAGATAATCCAATTAATGTGGAAGCATACTGATGCATGCGCAAGACTTATTTTGAAAATTGAGAACCGGATACGAGCTTTGACAGGCAATGTCAGTGACTAGCAGAGAATGAAAACTCGCTAAACAGCACCTGAGAAGAATGAAAGCAAAAATGACATCTGCGAAGCACTTGCTTTTTCACGGAAGACCATCAGTGAGAGGTAATTGGCAACATACAGGATAAAAAAAAATAGACCGGTCGCTGCCATAGGTACAAGCGGCAAAATTTCCCATAGCTTTGTGTCCAGAGACAGCGCAGCAACCGTAAAGCTGCTAGGTTGCGTCGATACCTGCTCATTGTGGCACGAACGTTACAAAAACGAAGAAAGATTTCTACTCATATAATAACAGCTTTCCGAAATTAGGGGAATGATTAAACGTCGACATAAGATTAGACTCGAGCAGAATGCTTTTGCTTGAATGATCTACATTTTTAGATACGACGGAGTACGATACAATGACTACGCACTTTTAGTGCGACGTACTGAAGCAAAATGACCACTCACTTTAAACTCTTTGGTTATGACGGAATACGACGCGACGACTCACCGTCTTCCTATTTTTTATCTACGACGCAATAACTATATAAGCATGTTTTTTTTATCCATATTTAATTCCTCACTTTGAAATAAACTTATTTTATTCTTTTTCTCTGTTACTTTTATTTTTTATTGTTTAATTTTTAAATTATTCTTATATGTTGATACATAATTGTTTAATTACAGCTTTAGTATTACCCGCCAATCATACATCCCATCCCATCAATTACGTAGCATCTATCGATAAACTACACGCCTCGATTCTTGCTGCCCTGCAACGAACACCCCCGACAGTTCCCGAAAATAGCCGAGCTGAAACTGGGGTGTGGCGACGGCTTTTCGACTGAACGAGCTGTATATATGCTTCGCGTAAAATGCATCACGTACTACGTAGCCTTCATATTGTTGTTCCCTGTCATTAGAGATGAACGTTCACTTGTAACGAACGGGCAAGGGGATAACGTCTGACCTTTTTTCAGGCATCCTGTACTTTCTATCGAACAAAGCTAGTGGTGAGATTGTAGAGCTTGAGTAAGAAGATTTAATAAACAGATATGGCACCCACAAATATGCTTGAATCTGTTCAGAATTACATTCATGCTGCTTTCTTGTCGACATCTAAAAATAGGAGCCATTCTAAAGTTGTCATTGTGTCAGCCACTTTTTTCAAGCAAGTCCCTGCGTTTTTGTAATGACCGTAATTTGCTAGAGGACGGCGGCAATTTAGCACATATTTCAGCATAAAATATTCCGCAAAGTATTTAACTTTAAAATTGTAGGCAATGGCTACATTGCACATTTCATTGCTTTCCTCTGACTGTAAATTAAGCACGTTTATGCTTTTTAAGCTTCAAATCTAGAGCAAAAGGCAAAAAAATTGACTTATTGTGTCCACGTTCTAGCATTGCAATGTCAGCACACCCACATGATCTGAGTTAGGCGACTTGTTCAAAGAAATTAAGAATAAGTTAACAGAACACAGGCCACAGCGAGGGTTGCGAGAGGTTCTCAGGAGCTTTGATTTGAAGAATCGTAAAGTGGTAGTTTACATGGGATTACTCCCCATTGCATTCACGCCTTCACGATGAAAATAATACTGTCATTGATTTGCAAGTTTTCAATACCAATTCGCGAAAAATATGGCCACGCTGGTGACCGCCAAAGATCTTGCTTGTCACAAAATAAGAAGATAGCTCCTTCCTATCGTGATGCCGGAAACTTCAGAATTTGTTGGTGAGGCCAAACTTTGCGCCTCATTTAAGCGGTTTGGTTTTATTATTTTTTTTTTGCTGGGTGTCTTTAGACTCAGATTTCATGGCTGTTCTTTCGACTGTAGCCTTGAATGGGACCACTATATGATTGTATCATTGGTTTGCCTGATTGTAGAGCTGTCTTAATAACATAGTTGCATGGCGGCATCTAGATACTTAGGTCCTGTCGTTGATGCAGTGACAAGTAGAGTGCAGGTTCAGCATACTCCACCTAGATATTACTGCAAGAAACAACAATCGAAATCATTCTTCTCGCTGTATGTAAATAATTTATTATGAAGTGTTTGAAGACAATCGACCTGCCCGAAAAGCATGGCGTTGACGTCATGTCCTTTTGAAGAATACTGGGTTTATGAAAAGTAGAACACATTCTGGAAAAGAATAAAAAACGGTCCAGTTAGACAAAGTCTTGATAAATCAATCTGAGGTCATGACGCGACGGCGTTAATATCTTCCGTCTGAGTCATTAAATACCTAACTCTTTTGTGTACATGCGCTTTGCGACTCGCGTATTTACTGATCCTTGAAATTGTTCCCTGATACATAATTCATAAAGATTATAGTTCAGTCATAAGCTACCATATGCGAAGGCCACCCGGCCTAGATATGCAACGCTATTTTGACAGCCGTACGAAATGTTTTCGTGGCCTAGCTGTAGCATGCCTTACTGTGTATCAAAGGGTCCCAGAAGGTTCAATTCCTATCTGATCCTTCCATCTCAAAGAAGGTACCCCAAGTGACAGGACCTGCCAAGTTGGCTATGTCATGATGTCTCGCGACATCACGCAACCCCCGAGCACTTAGCTGTCGGGCATGTCGCGTGCGAACTACCAAATGTCAGAGATATGCTCATGATTAATTTTTTAGACTACAGGGCCTTTAAAGCCACTGCGGTAACACTGCGTTTGTTCTCTGAAGTGTTCTCAAGACCTTACTCACATTTCCTTTTCCGGAGAAGGGAGGTGTAGTCGAAGGGAGTGCCAAGGCCATAACCATAGTTCAGTCCATATACACCGATGCCATGGCCAAGGCCATAGTGACCGACCCCATATCCCAGAGTGCCAATGCCGTAACCGTAGACTGGGGTATGATGGTAATCAGAGACGGCTGGCGTAGCGTGGGAAATAGTGGCGACAGCTGGGGCGTGGTGGACTGTAGTAGTAGCGATTGCAGGGAGCGAGTGGGCAAAAGTGACGACGGCTGGAGCAGCGTGGGTAACAGTGGCGATTGCAGGGACAGCGGCCACCACTGCGGCAGGCTGGTAAGGGGTGATGTGGGGCACGGCTGGTGCAGCGTAGGTGGCGACGGCTAGAGGAGCGTTAACGGTGGCCACAGATGGCGCAGCAGCAACTGGTGCAGTCTCGAATACCTTAGCTACAGCAGGACCAGCGACCGCGGCGATAGGTGCAGCTGACTGGTCGGAGTTGAAGTGGGAGTCAGGTTTGGTGGAAGCACCGGCTGCAGCAGTCCTGAAGGTCTTAGGCACAGATAGAGCACCCACGGCACCCGCAGACGGGCCGGAACGGTAGGGGCTGAAACGGGATACAGCAGGGGCAGCAGAAAAGCGTGGAGTAGACTGAAAGACTTTGGCCGCAGTTGGAGGGGCAATAGATGATACAGACTGATAGGCACTATTGCGGGAGGCAGCTGGGACAGATGTAATGGCTGGAGCAGACTGGAAGACCTTGGTTATAGCTGGAGCACGGACGGTGCCCACAGATGAGCTGGACTGGTAGACTCTAGTTGCAGCTGGGGCGGCTTGATCAGTGGGAGTACTGGCAACTGGAGCAGCAGCCCCGTTGGAGACAGATGGGGCGGCAGCGAATGGTGCAGACTCGTAACTGTTGACGCTGGGCACATCTGGAGTTGTATGAGCTATGGTGGAGACACTGGGAACAGAGGAAACAAGATGGGCATGCTGGTAGGTGGTCACGTGAGAAACAACTGGGGCAGCAGCAACAGCAGCCACGTTAGCGACAGCTGGGGCGGTGGCAGCCACGACTGGTGCTGATTGGTAGGTCGTGAAGCGGGATAGAGCGGGAAGGGCGTGTGCCACTGCGGCGACAGGTGGAGTAGTGGCGACCACTGGTACAGACTGGTAGGTGGTGACACGGGACACTGCTGGAGCAGTGGCGACATTGATAACTGGAGCAGCTGCATAGGTAGCGACAGCTGGAGAGGCGTGAACAGCGGTCACGGTTGGTGCAGCGTGGTAGGTCGAGACGGTACGAGCAACAGCTGGGGCGGTAAAACCATAACCGACAGCTGGGCTATAGGCGACACCGTGACCAAGTCCATAGCCGGTGAGGCTCGAGTAAGCGATTCCGTGGCTGAGACCGTAGCTCGTCAGGCCAGCGCCGTGAGTGGGGGCGTAACCACCATGGAGGGCATCATGAAGGAAAGCAGTGGCACTGGTGGCCATGGCCAAGACGACGCAGACGAGAAGCTGAAAATTTCCAAACGAAGTTTTCAGAAAGATACCATTTGCTATTCAGCAATTTTAATTTCACATTCTAGATATATATCCATGAAAAATATTTGCCTGACGTGTATTTAGATACGTTCTGTTTGAGTGTCCATTTATAATGAGTACGTAAAAATAGCATTTTCATTAAGTGGTTTTAGTGTATAGTGTTGTGTCAGGCATGCAAGCCGCTCAGTAAAATTTCAGATTTTAATTTACGTTTAGCGAGGTAAAAATGTGTGCGAAGTATGCGTGCTTGTACCGCACCTAACAGCTTTATTCTTGAATTCTGAGAATATGATAAGGAAAAGCGAACAATAAACAATAATTTATTACCCATTGTAACGTAATGATTTTGTAAAGTAGCTTGAAAGCATTACCTGTATGGACGTCGCCGGAAGGGAAACAATTAGATGGCGCGGGAAGACAAGGAATAAGTGCACAAATGAGTTACAGTTGTGTAGCACGACTTACGTGAGAAATTGCACCACATTCTACAAACACACCAATATCCTGGAAACTTCGATACGAAAACCGTCTGCGACTTTCAATTTCAAAGGAGGAGAGGGACACATAAGACTTACCATGACTGTGAACAAAGTCACCGTTGCTGAGCAAAAGACCGCTGATCTCGGTGAACCTTGGGCACGCTTATATACCCGTCTGAAATTCAGTGAAAGCAGAAGGTGGAGAGAAATTATTCTGGTGAGGGTGTACATGTGAAAGAGGCAACAAGAACGCTAACTGTACGGTTTTTAGAAGGCTGCTAAGCGCTACAATTCACATATCCGGTTTGAGATGCGGTTAATATAGCTCCCGTTTGTACGAATGCGGATCAAGCCATCTTTCTCCTTCGCCGTATTCAAAACGTACGTCTGGAGCGTCTGAAGCTCTTTCGTAGAAACTCAGTGTTTTTTTTTTATATATTGTAGCATCCCTGAGCCTAGAAATGATAACGTAAGGACAATGAACAAGGAGATGGTAACGCTACCACCTGCTGTGCACAGGAAAGAGCGAGGCTTTGGAATAGGCCAAAGGTGATACCTCGCCTAGCGCATGCTGGCTCTGTGGAGCGACTTTCATGCCCTCGCAACCTTCCTCCTGGCCTCACTGCTCTTAGGGAAAGAGCGACAAGCGACGAGTTGGCACAGATTTTGCCGTAAGCTTTTTCTTATTCATGCTTTTATTTTGAGATTTTGAGTTAGCGCACGATGAGTTGGGGCACTTGAAGAGCTGTTACACGAGAAAGTTTACGTTAGTTTTTCTTCTTAGTGGTCAAGTACTAAATTGTTCCCTCCAAAAAGGGTTGGTTACTGATCTAGAAATTACAGCTAGAAAGGCCAGTTCTTTGCTGTTACTCAAATTACATTAGTAAGAGAGAGAAACACTTTTTATAAAGATCTTGATATCCGGGTCATGGAAGAGTCCGGTGGTCAATTTATGAATTTTAACTAATTTTAAATCGCTTTGTGGTTAAAATTGTTTGTAATACTGGGACAAAGAAGACAGTCAGAATCACGAGGTTAACCGAACATGTTTGCGTTCTAATGTTTAGGTGTCACACACCAAGTATGGAAGACCCGAATACTTTCAATCGCATAGAATGAACAGGTTATATCAACATCTGCTCAAAGATGGAAATTTTGGAGGATATTGGAAGAACACGTAACGTTGCTTGCGTTACTACTTAAAGAAGTTTAACCAACTGGCGTAAAATCATGAATGCGCCACTATCAGAAAGTGCGTTGATAAAGATAAAAACAAGACCGTGTAAAAAAAAATGGACAGAAAGATGGGCCGTTCCTTATTCTGGGAGAATTATGTTTAAATATTTATATCAGTCATATCTATTACGATTGTGACACCGTCGAAAAGATTTTACTTGGCGACCACAATAACTACCTTTAATGCACCAGCGAGTATATAGCGGGCTTACCGAGCAAGGGATAACGAAACAAATTTGGCTAGGCCCGCCTATGGCGCGTTTAAAACGTCTGCTCAAAAATTTTACTTTCCACGAACAAAGCAACAACGCATGCAGCAGCATGGATAGCAGTTATGTTTTCTTCGACTAGAATATATGTGAGTGTTTAACGGTAACTGTCAAATAAGAGAATTTTTCCTAACCCTTTGAAGTACAGTTCCATGTCAATGTACTGAAATATCCCCTTCATATATTTCTAGGCCGAATAAATCTAATTTTGATACCATGAACCAGACGTATTTCCTGAAGGAACCTACAACCTGAGATGAGAGAATTTGTATAGGCAACCAGGGCTGAAGTTTTCCGTGTCGATTACAGCGCCGTAGTGTAAAGTCGATCGAGAGAGGCAAGTCGTTTTGGGGAGCACTGCAATGCTTTTCCACGCCGCTTGATTCAGCTTTTAGGAATCATATTGCGCGCTATAGCGTAGCAACGCGTGATATAGATCGTATAGTTCAGCTACATCGTGAGAATCTAGGCATAGAATATTATTAGCCAGACGCTCGCCTTTAATGGTTCAGAGTGTGGGCTGTGGTGGTAGCTGCGAGAGCGGTTGACGGCAGTCGTTTTTAGCGGCCGGTTAGAGCAAGTTTGGAACTATGTTCGTTATAGCAGAGGCACTGTCATGACAGCTCATAGCTCACCATCAAAAAAGTGGGCCTGGCGCATGAGGGCCAGCTCTTTTGCAGATGATCAAGGCGAGCCAAGCACTCGACAAAAAAGAGAGTGGGCAGTGGTGGAGACTGAACGACCATGAACCACTCGAATTCAATTGTCTAATTTGGCATTTGTGTGTGTGTGTGTGTGTGTGTGTGTGTGTGTGTGTGTGTGTGTGTGTGTGTGTGTGTGTGTGTGTGTGTGTGTGTGTGTGTGTGTGTGTGTGTGTGTGTGTGTGTGTGTGTGTGTGTGTGTGTGTGTATGTGTGTGTGTAACAAGAGAAACGAAATGTAGGGATGGACATAAGGGCGTAGAGTTCAATTTAGGCAAGGAAACTAATGTAAGAATCGTATAGACAAGTGCAAAGAGAACGAATGATTTACTTATTATCGAGTAGGCTGTCTTAATGAATAATGCCTTTGCAGTATTGAATGGCCTTCATTTAATGCTGTAATAAAATGGCCGGTTTGAAGCATTGCGACCTAGGCTGGGCTTACTACTTCACATCCTTCTATGTCCGCATGGCTGGGTGCCAGAGTAATTTAGATGGATGAGCCAGTTGTTGAATCAAATACATCTGACAATTCGTAGCACATCCTGATTGGAATTTGGGCGTGCTTAATGATGCGAATAGTCCATTGAAAGTCCTTGAAGGTGGAGTATATGGCAGAAGTAGGCTGTCTTGTAGCCCTCTCCCGGATATCATCGAATATTGAGGTCAATGGTGGGAATTCGCTGTCCAGAAGAGTGCCATCAGAGCATATATAGTAATCTCCTGCTAGACTCGCAGGGAAGACCGATGGAAAAAGCGCGGTTCAATGGCGGCGAGTTGCATTTTACCACCTGATAACTGATACATTGGATAGCTTAAGATACAATATAATGGTCTAAGCACTCATCTTAGTCCGAGACGTTGAGACATTTACATGCCTTTGTTTCCCATTAAAAGTGGGAGCAAAGTCAGTGTACTATGAAAAAGTAAACTACCAATACTCAAGGATGCGTAGTGCCATTTTTAGGTATCTCTGAAATTATGACGAAATAACTCTTGCAATTGTGCTAGCTGATGAGAGCGTGGACTGCCGGAGCATGCCAGAATGAAGCGCCCAGTTGCTCCTGTTCACTTTGAATGATTCCGCGTGAGGTAATTATATATTGGGCGACACCGCATCGGGCTCGTTTTGGCTAAAAGTAATTTCCGTCTCCATATCAGTGGATTGAGATATCGCGCAAAAAAGCGCGTCTGCAAAACACGAACGTCAGTTCTTTTCAGAGGGAAGGAATAAACATTTATTTTCCAATAGAAATGGTGCGCCGCTCGCTCTCGGATGCTGGCCGGCATGCCATCGAAATTGTAACGCAGCTGTTTCTTGCGTAGCTTCCAGGGTGATGTCAAAGCATTTTACTTCTTATTTAGCATCCATCTGCTGGTTAAGTTGGCAGCTAGTTTGCGATAGACATTCGAACCAACGACATGTCTGCCTCCAATTGTGTGCCTTTCTCTTTAAATGTACATGTCCACAGAGATGTGTGACAAATGCTGCGTCTTCCTTTTTTTACGAAAAAAACAAAAATATAACATATTTTCATGTGAAAAGGCGACATTAAAATCGCTATAATGTCTACTCTTACGGCAAAGACTCCGCGTCCCACTAATTTTTCTTCTTCGGGAGTTGCAACTGAAGCTATTTTTGTAGCCACGGCAAGATGGAAACGCTCAATGCGCAGGGGTCAGTTTTGGTCCTCACTTTACGACTCTCGGCGCGGAACAAACGGGTTACAGTGGTCTGTTTTTACCGCTGGAATGTAGTCTTTTGGAAGCCAAAGTATTTTCACTTGGAGCAAAACATTCAGTTCTGCTATCAAATACTAAACTGAACAAACTATTGCAAAAAGGTTCTGCGAGTTATTATTTTACGGGCGTCGCAGAGCACGCTGGAAAAAGAGGTGCCATGTGAACGTAAAATATTCTCCACATTATGTCGTCAGAAGACCCATCAACAACGGCTGATTTTGGCTTCACTGATGGAGATGCTCACGACTATAACTGAAATACGCAGCCTCTTTAAGAATGCCGCGGAGCCAACATGAAAAGCTGGACAGGTTGCTTTTAATATGCCGGTGATACACTCGAGTGGAACCATCGTTCTTTTCATGCTTCCTGCATATGGCGGTTTCGGCTCCACGGACCTGCACTTCGTGATCGAGCGACGTATCAGCTTGTCCTTCCTTGTACGGCGACGCTCGCATTGTCTCGCTGATAGTGTGGTTTGGACAGTACATCTTCTCAGCGCAGTTCCAACGGGATGAACGATCGTACTACCCAGTCTTGGCATTACAAACCACTCACCGCGCGAACCTTTGATGATACGCGAAAGGGCGTCCACCCGTCCCAACTTGCATTATGCTACAACCAAAGCTGTAACGGTTTCCTGCTTGGCAAACGTCCTGCTGCAACGCCCGAATATTATACGAAGTATAAGAAATCTTTTAAATAATGAGTACTACTTATATGACGTACAAGCAAAAACGTTCGAACTCCTCTCAATCAAACGATGTCGAAAGAGACGGGGCAAATTCTCGTGAAGCGGCCTCATAGGCACCGGTGCGGTAAGCGACCTTGGAAACGCGCACGTCTGTTTTGCAACCTGCTATAACACGGATGCTGATAGGAGCAGACTTTTGAAGGCGAGAATCGCTTGCGCTGGGCCCTATGAAGCTTACTTCTCTGCATTAATGGATATTTGGCGGTATCCTAATGCTCACAATAAGGCGATGTTTCTTAATCTGGTTTCTAGCCTTATTGATGCTGCCGTACTTTATATCAGTGGTTGTGGTGTGTTTGCAACTCCACATTTTGCTTCCCTTTCCTCATCTTTTAATAACTCTGCTGATAGATTCACAAGAATGGGAAACTATTTTCGTTTCTGTGTTCTTTTACCGTTTTAATTCCTTGTTTGCGCTTGTCTGAGATGCTTAAATCTGTCAGGGATACAGTCGCACCCTATTAATGCGATCGTCGTTAATACCAATGTCTGAAGTTATAAATGTTCTAGTGATGCAACCTTTACAATGTATGTAAGCCTAAACAGTGCAGAAATAGGCACCCTGACAACACGTATGTTAGAAATGTAAATAGGGTATTATAGCGATTCTTTTTTTCGAGCAATTGGCTCAGCTGCAACCAAGAAATAAATATTATTCCACCCAAGCTCAGACATGGTATATGCCTTCTCTTCGAACAAATTAAAGTCGTCAAATGCTCGGCTTTCATATCCCGAACCTACTTAATTTCTACAGCGATTCCTAAAACATGGCGTCGAATTTGATTTGTTGAATACCTTTTTGAATATATTGTCAAGGGATACCTTATAGGGGCACTGTCCGGCACCGATAGTCGGGAAACTGTGGGAGACACTGCTTCTAGCTGCCGGCGCACAAGTCTTGTCAGGCTGTCGGATGTGGGCAGAGGGCAAGGTAGGGTTGACTCCACGCAGGACGACGTCGTAACCGTGTTGAGCAGCCGCGTGAACTGAGAAGAAATACGGCGGCTTTTCGCTCGTTCAAATCGGCGGGATTCTTTTAGGATCGCGTCAACCGTTTCGCAGTACTTGTACACGAGCAAGTTGAAGGCGTCGTCTGCTATTACCTTTATTATATGACCAGCTTTATCACTCTCTGACATTGCGATGTCAACTTTCATGCAGAGAGCCAAAATGTCCTGAATGTATGACACATGCGACTCTGTGGACGATTGTTTTCGGCATGCGAGCTCCTTCTGCGCGGCCAGGTGACGTCCGATTGGCTTACCAACAAGTCAGCAAGCTTCCGCTTGCAGAGGTCCCAACTAGTTAGTTCCTCCTCGTGGGTTTCGAATCAGGCACTTGCAGTGCCTGTCAGGTAGAAAATGACATTAGCCAACTTCATGGTCGAGTCCGACCTGTTTTGTTTGCTCACACGCTCGCACATAGCGAGCCAGGCCTCCACATCAGCACCATCCACTCCATTGAAGGTTCTGGGATCACGCGGGTAGGCAATGATGATAGTCGGGGTCAGGGACGCCGATGGTGCTGCCTCGTCGCTGGGTATGGCTAAAAAGCCGGGAAGTCGAAGACCGCTGTGGAGTTCCGTGCTTGCTGTAGGCTACCCCGCACCTCCCAGCAATAATGTAACGTAGATACACGCACACAGAGAGTGGATGTATTAACAATATTTACAAATGGGTAGCTGACCTCAGACGAACAACTTCTGGACTTCATAAAATCAGCCAACCTTTTTTCCTTCATTTAATCATTTATTCATCCTTTATCTCATACCCTACTGATGCCCCGAGGCAATAAATATCGACTAAAAAAAACACAACTTCAGGCCAGCAGCGCCCAGTACGAATCACCCTCACACTTCGTCGTCCTCGCGTTTCCTACTTTCCGAACGCGAGCACAGCACTTTGTTCTCGTCGCCCCTTGACATACCGCAGCCGCTACTTTTTGTCCCGGGTAGTTGACGACATACTCCGGTCCTGTTCCACGCATCATAAGCTCACTACACCGTACAATACTCTAACGAACGGGCTTACCGAGCTGCTGAACAGGACCCTCACTGACATGCTATCTATTTATGTCGCACCCGACCTTCGTGATTGGGACATTACCTTGGCCTATATGTAGCATCTGCTTACAATTCGTCGCGCCATGACACCGCAGGCTATTCGCCTTTCTATCTTCTATTTGGTCGACATCCTGCATTGCCATTGAATACACTGCTGCCGCCATCTTTGGAGTCGACCACGGAGTACGCACGTGACGGCATCGCCCAAGCAACTATGGCCTGCGAAATCGCTCGCGACCGCCTCATCGCCTCCCAGACCTACCAGAAGTCTGTTTATGACCGCCAGCATCACCCAGTGCACTATGGCCCAGGATCACTCGTTCTCGTTTGGTCTCTTCGGCGTGTCGGTCTTTCTGAGAAGCTCCTACGCAAGTACAACGGCCCTTATTGTGTGCTCCGCCAGGTAACCGACGTGACATATGAGGTTGCCCCCCTCGATTCTCCGACGTCATCCACCCGCCCTGCCATAGACGGTGCTCACGTAGTTCGCCTCAAGCCGTACCATGCACCTGATCTGTTTTCTACTTAGCACCAGAACAGTGCTTTCGCCGCCGGGAGTTATGTCAAGGGACGACGAGAACAAAGTGCTGTGCTCGCGTGTGGAATGTGGGGAACGCGAGGACGACGAAGTGTGTGGGTAGTTCGTGCTGGGCGCCACTGGCCTAAAGCTGTTCGTATGGGGTCAGCTACCCATTTGTAAATATTGTTAATACATCCACTCTCTGTGCGCATGTATCTACGTGACATTTTTTTTGTTTCTTCTTTCAAGATGTGCGTTTATGCAGTGTTATTTTTGCCTCATTTTTGTCGTTTCTCTTCAGCAGGCAGGTCACTCAGTCGGTTGCTGTTAGAATAAAGAAAGAAGATATGTGCACAGTAGTACGTGCGTGAGGTGGGTAAACGTCCTTGGCATGACTCAGTGCTAAGAAAGACGTGATGAACGTGTCTAAACTCTCCGATACATGAGTAGTGAAATTTTCACAGAGTAATGGGCAGATGTCGGATAATATGTCGGCAATGAAATGAAATTAGCGAAATTTTATTCACAATGTAAGACATTAACCAGGTTATATACTTATGTTCGATTCAAAGAAGGTCAGTTTGGAGCGCGAAAACAACGCTGTTGTTGACCGGGCGATAAATTACATTGCCGTCAGTAAACAGGCGAATGATAGATAAAATCCTTGAAGTAATATTATAATGTATATTACAAAGAGTAGCGCCGAGTACGCTTCTCTGAAGAAAGTCTCACAGGGTATGTAGTGGAACCGGTAATTTAGACTAAGCCGCGGGGTCCTAGTTTGATAAAGAGAATATTAAGCAATATTACCTTTTCTCAAGAATGCATTACCTGGAAATTGGCTGATAGTAAAATGCCCTTAAATCAGGCGGGCGACGCCAACATAGAAGTCCCACATAGCCGGCGAAAGCTAATGTCCAGAATGAATGCGTCCAATGATACAAAGCTTAAAAAACCGGCGTGCTCACATAGGTCCCGGTTTTGGCTTGCACTGTGAGAGCTCTGTACAATAGTTTAATCCCGTAGTGACATTCGTGTGACGTGTGATAAAGACAATAAAGGTGCCAGAGAAATTTCCGTTTCTCTCCGAGAAGCTATGTGACCTGCTGCCATATTTGCAATAATGATATTTTTTAACATACTTTAGAAGGCGACGCTATGATGTCAACGCTCACACGAGAAGATTGTAAAGAGAGGAAAAAACGTTTTTTAGTTAACATTCTTAATTTCTTGTTTTCAGCCTCTGGCTGTTCCGCTTCACAAGTATTGTTATTTTGTTTATTTGTTCATGAATGACTTACTGTCGGCTCATAATATTAGGCAAAACAATTCTCTTTTTATCAATTCGACTGGTTATGAGAGGTATGGGCAGCATTTCGTTCGTCTTGGCTAGCGTTAACCATATGTGTTGGATTAAATTCACTTACTCCAATGGCAATCAAAATTTGAGTTCTGACTTCATTTCTTCTATGTTAGCCAGTTCTTTCATATCATTTCAGAAATTGATGGAGGAACTAAACGCATGCTATGACATTACTCAAAGTTATAGTGAAGAAGGAATCTACCATCTTTGCCAAAAGTAACCACGCTGCATGTTTTTCTTCTCACTTGTATCATAAAGCCAATAAGGATTCCCACTTTAGCAAAACTAGTTAAGAAGTGAGGACAGATGCTCAACTTTGCATCTCAAAGATTTAGAGCTCCAGAAATGGTATGAATCTGCTACCACATGGCTGAGAAGCCGATCCTGCAGCCTGGTTGCTTTTGGCAAAGACGGTACCTCCCATCCGCACAAAGATCTATTTCCGCGTCGGCACACGTGTGGTTTGCCCCATTGCACCTTACCCAGCCATGAACCAATGCTGAGTGGCTCACGACTACGGGGACATTGGAGCTGTGCTTCGTGTTGTCATTCATATCGCGTGAATTTGCGACTGGCTTGGCCACAGGGGTGTTCAGCACTAGCGGAGCCACGCGGAGCCGTGTTCTCCCTAAGTGGATTGACATTGCAATTTGGAGGATAATTAAACAAAATACCTCCCGAATCTCGTCATCCTAAGTAACACGTAGACAGAAGAATAACCCTTAAAGGGACGCTTTTTCTACCCTTTGGAACGTAATAATCATCAGCCGATTCACAAAAGGCCTTTGTAATTTTCCGAAGGTGCCTTACAATCAAAACTGACGTCCAAGAGGCCTATGAGATGAGATTTGTGAAAACGTAAGAATCTATACTTTCGTTTATATTTAAATTAAGTAGCACTATTAGCGATATGCTTAGCATAGGCCGAGTAATCGGTATTTGCAACATAGCGAACTATATTTTATTTTGTTTTCACATCGAAATCGCTAAACTCCTTTTTGTTTGTCAATGTCTAAGGCACGTGCTTAAAGTTCATTCCCAGAGAAGCTGATTAAGCTGGCCCCGGGAAAGCTCGTGAAAATTGGAAACCAGTGGATAGACGGCGGCATTCAGCATTGAACTCTGTATCTTCTGCACACGTGACCGATGACAAACCACCACGCTGGGCATGGGCCCTGAGTCGCGCCTCTGCGTAGAAGGGAAGGGTGGGGGGGGGGCGGTATCGTAGTAAAGGGGGCGGAGATGAGAATGCCTGAAGAGGGGAGGGTCGGACCGGACTATAGTGCACTTGGATATTTCACAGTGGAGCTAGCGGCGAAGCGCAGGTAATTCATTTTTATGATGCCACGAGATGACGCAACTGCAAATTTTTACACGCGGTGCAACGCGCGGCATTGTGATAATCTTCCTTGTTGCATTTTTGACCTGCTTTACCAATTAGACTGGTCAATTTATTCTTTTTCGGTGTTCCCTATCT